>NC_057728.1:59865557-59883206 GCF_004010195.1 Chiloscyllium plagiosum | reverse complement strand
GTGGGGAGAAAGTAGCATAGAGTACAATGGGTGAGTGGGGGAGGGGATGAAGGTGATAGGTCAGGGAGGAGAGGGTGGGTAGGTGGAAAAGGAGATAGGCAGGTAGGACAACTCCTGACAAGTCATGGGGACAGTGCTGAGCTGGAAGTTTGGAACTAGGGTGAGGTGGGGGAAGGGGAAATGAGGGAGCTGTTGAAGTCCACATTGATGCCCTGGGGTTGAAGTGTTCCGAGGCGGAAGATGAGGCGTTCTTCCTCCAGGCGTCGGGTGGTGAGGGAGCGGCGGTGAAGGAGGCCCAGGACCTCCATGTCCTCGGCAGAGTGGAAGGGGCAGTTGAAATGTTGGGCCACAGGGCAGTGTGGTTGATTGGTGTGGGTGTCCCGGAGATGTTCCCTAAAGCACTCTACTAGGAGGGGTCCAGTCTCCCCAATGTAGAGGAGCCCGCATCGGGAGCAACGCATACAATAAATTAGATTACATTACAGTGTGGAAACAGGCCCTTCGGCCCAACAAGTCCACACCTACCCGCCGAAGCGAAACCCACCCATACCCCTACATTTACCCCTTACCTAACACTACGGGCAATTTAGCATGGCCAATTCACCTGACCCTGCACATCTTTGGATTGTGGGAGGAAACCGGAGCACCCGGAGGAAACCCACGCAGACACGAGGAGAAAGTGCAAACTCCACACAGTCAGTCGCCTGAGGCGGGAATTGAACCCGGGTCTCAGGCACTGTGAGGCAGCAGTGCTAACCACTGTGCCACCGTGCCGCCCACAATGATATTGGTGGATGTGCAGTTTAGAGGCTTTTATTCCCACCTTTCCTGCTCCATCAGGTTTACTGTGGTTATTGAGACCCCAATATACTTCTAACAACAGAATATACCCAATGTTCTTTATTAAAACAACATACACTACAAAGAATGCCCTGTGAAAAGCTTACCCATATAATGCTTGCAATCAGGAGTGATCCCTTTTTTGTGGATCTGTCCATAGATCAGGTTGGAACAGGTGATGAGCCTGCTCCATCTCAAAGTCCCACCATTGACCAGATGACCTCTCCCCCCCAGTGAACTGTGCTGTGAGGCACAGGTTTTATATTTCTTCCAGACAAAACAGCTCCACAGTTACCCTGTTGGCATTGCCCAATCCCCAGCAAATGACAAACATCACAAACATGTCATGTTTCCCACATCAGTTTGATCAATTCAGACTTTATTGTGTCTCCTTGGGAAGCCCTTGCTCATAATGAACTCTGACCTCAGTTTAATTGCACTCACTCTTCACTTTTATGTAATTCTGATGAACTGTAGGATTTTTACACAACACGGTTCCGTGACAATTATACATTCAGCTGATAATCAGTCCGCATTATTACATCTGATTCACCATGTCTGTTTTAAACAAAACTTCAGTTTTTCCAGAGTTAGTGTAACAATTCAGTCCTTTACTACTGAATTACAGTACTTCAATCTAAACACACACATACGCACACACGCACACAGACACGCGCATACACATACACACACACACTACTTCAGCTTAGCACGGAAACTCTTTCAGATCAGTTACCTTCCTAATCATTAGGTCATCACCAAGATTCACATGCTTTCTCCTTTTTTATCAATTTATTTCACTTCACTGCACTTTGGATAACCGAGAAGATTTTAGGTTCGTACCTACAGGCCTATGTATTCAGTGTTGAGGGTGGCACGGTGCCCATGGAGTGCCAGATGATCTTTTGTGCAGCTGACCTCGTTCTCTCACCCTCTCAGGTGGACCATAAGAAATAGGAACAGAGTTAGGCTATTTGACCTTTCCCTGTCTGCTCCACCATTCACTAGTATTGTGGCCAATATGACATTCCCCGAACCCACTTTCATGTCCCCTCCCCATAACTCTTGATTTCTGACTGATCAAGAATGTATCCATCTGAGCCTTAAATATATAAAAGGAAACATTCCTGTTCCACCATCAGCAACTGTACAACAATCACCGTCTCCAAAATCTTCACTCTCAGAGGGTAGTGAATCTGTGGAATTCTTTACTGCAGAGAGCTGTCAAGTTGGTCATTATGTATATTGAAGGTTGTGATAGACAGATTTTTAATTAGGAAGGAAATCAAGGATTATGGGGGGAAAAGGAGGAAAGTGGAGTTGAGGATTATCAGATCAGCCATGATCTCACTGAATGGTGGGGCAGACTTGATTGGCCGAATGGCCTACTTCTGCACTTATATCTTATGGTCCTCTCTTACATTGGGTAAAGATTTGGAAGCCATCTAGTTAAGTTATTCCAGTACAGCTACAACACTGGAACATACCCAATAACGTGCAACATTACTCAGATCTATCTAAACATGACAAAAGCAGGACAAACCTAACCAACCAACTACCACTTTGTCAGACTACTGCCCATCACCAGCAAAATGTTGAATGGGTTTGTCGACAGTACAACCATGCAGCACCTGCTCTCTGAGGTTTGGTTTTGGGGTGTCCTATGAATTGCGTTAATGCAAATATTTCTTTGTTGTAAATTTCCGTAATGGAGGTATAATGACTAATCCTTCACAATGCTTCCCACTCATTGTCGTGAAAATTGTCCTTTGACACACATCCCTTTTCTAAGACTGGTCAAAAGAATTTATGTCTTTTAAAACAGAAACATAAATAAGAAAGATATTTAGTAATATTGCTGGCTTCCTCTGCGGTTTCCGTTTTGTTGTCCCTGTACTGGAGAATAATACTTTTGCTTTGGATGAAATATTGAATCAAAGTTATTTAAGGAATTCTTTTCTTTTCCCCAAAGAGAATGGTCCATAAACCATATGAAATATGTTTTTTGAAACATAACTTCTGTAAATCCCTCTGCAAATTCCTTAACAATCATCAAGTGTCACGTTTACAATGTATTCTACTGAAATGGTAACAGCAGACCTGACTGTTGCTAAAGGAAGAAGGGAACAAAAGTATCCTATTGCCAGCAATGGATAGCACAGGCAAACCCTAGCAGTCTTTGATAAATTAGTCGAGGGTTCTGGAAACCTATAGAATACCGAGAAGGTAGAGTGGACATGAAGAAGATGCTCCCATTAGTGGGAGAGACTAGGACGTGAGGGCACAGCCTCAGAGTGAATAGACAACCCTTTAGAACTGAGATGTGGAGGGATTTCTTCAGCCAGAGGGTGGGTAATCCGCAGAACTCATTGCCACAGGAAGCTGTGGAGGCCAAATTATTGAGCGTATTTAAGATAGAGATATGCAGGTTCTTGATTAGTAAGGGGATCTAGGGTTAATGGGAACAGGCAGGAGAATGGGATTGAGAAACATATCAGTTTATGATCAAATGGCAGAGCAGACCTAATGGGCCAAGTCGCCTTCTTCTGCTTCTACAACTTTTGGTCTTTTCTCTGTGTGTAAAACTCGTTCAATGAATATACAACATATGCCAGCGCAACATGATTTCCACATCCTTCTAAGCAATAATTGCAGAAACAATATCCGAAGAAGCAATACTCTAACTTGGAAACATGTTCAACTGAAAAGTCCAGCAAGTAATCAAGAAAATAATCCCTCAAGTATGATTATGCAAATGTACAGAGAATCAATCCCATCTAATAGATTACTGGACAAATACACTGCATAGTGTGGTACCAAATGATATAGTTGGCAGATCTATATTAGATCAGCTTCACCAGCCTATCACTGCAAATTTAAGATCATAAGACTAAAAGACATAGGAGCGGAAGTAAGGCCATTCGGCCCATCGAGTCCACTCCGCCATTCAATCATGGCTGATGGGCATTTCACCTCCACTTACCCGCATTCTCCCCATATCCCTTAATTCCTTGTGCCATCAAGAATTTATCAATTTCTGTCTTGAAGAGATTTTGCGTCCCAGCCTCCACTGCACTCTGTGGCAATGAATTCCACAGGCCCACCACTCTCTGGCTGAAGAAATGTCTCCGCATTTCTGTTCTGAATTTACCCACTCTAATGCTAAGGCTGTGTCCACGGGTCCTAGTCTCCTCGCCTAACGGAAACAATTTCCTAGCGTCCACCCTTTCCAAGCCATGTATTATCTTGTAAGTTTCTATTAGATCTCCCCTTAATCTTCTAAACTCCAATGAATACAATCCCAGGATCCTCAGCCATTCCTCGTATGTTAGACCTACCATTCCAGGGATCATCCGTGTGAATCTCCGCTGGACACGCTCCAGTGCCAGTATGTCCTTCCTGAGGTGTGGGGACCAAAACTGGACACAGTACTCCAAATGGGGTCTAACCAGAGCTTTATAAAGTCTCAATAGCTCAACAGTGCTTTTATATTCCAACCCCTTTGAGATAATTGACAACATTGCATTCGCTTTCTTAATCACGGACTCAACCTGCATGTTTACCTTTAGAGAAACCTCAACTAGCACTCCCAGATCCCTCTGTACTTTGGCTTTACGAATTTTCTCACCGTTTAGAAAGTAATCCATGCTTCTATTCTTTTTCCCAAAGTGTAAGACCTCGCATTTGCTCACATTGAATTCCATCAACCATTTCCTGGACCACTCCTCCAAACTGTCTAGATCCTTCTGTAGCCTCCCCACTTCCTCAGTACTACCTGCCTGTCCACCTAACTTTGTATCGTTGGCAAACTTCGCTAGAATGCCCCCAGTCCCTTCATCCAGATCATTAATATATAATGTGAACAGCTGCGGCCCCAACACTGAACCCTGCGGGACACTGCTTGTCACCGGCTGCCATTCCGAAAAAGAACCTTTTATCCCAACTCTCTGCCTCCTGTCAGACAGCCAATCCTCTATCCATACCAGTAGCTCACCTCGAACACCATGGGTCCTCACCTTGCTCAGCTGCCTCCCATGTAGCACCTTATCAAAGGCCTTTTGGAAGTCTAGGTAGACCACATCCACTGGGTTTTTCCCGGTCTAACCTACTTGTCACCTCTTCAAAGAACTCCAACAGGTTTGGCAGGCACGACCTCCCCTTACTAAATCCATGTTGACTTGTTCTAATCCGACCCTGCTCTTCCAAGAATTTAGAAACCTCATCCTTAATGATGGATTCTAGAATTTTACCAACAACCGAGGTTAGGCTAATTGGCCTATAATTTTCCATCTTTTGCCTTGATCCTTTCTTGAACAAGGGAAATTTGTCCCATGTATAGCAACCAGGGGAAAGGAAAATCAATCAGGAGTGAGAAAGAATCATTTAAGGTTGCTATCAAGTGACCTCTGACAGAGGAGTCCATGTAAAGTCTCAGAATGAAGACAGAACTGGCACAACCTTGATCACTTCAATGGCTGGATGGTAAATCTGCATCGGGGTAAAAACAATGACTGCAGATGCTGGAAACCAGATTCTGGATTAGAGTGGTGCTGGAAGAGCACAGCAGTTCAGGCAGCATCCGAGGAGCAGTAAAATCGACGTTTTGGGCAAAAGCCCTTCATCAGGAATACAGGCAGAGAGCCTGAAGCGTGGAGAGATAAGCTAGAGGAGGGTGGGGGTGGGGAGAAAGTAGCTGTGGTAGCGAGTTTGTTTCAGGACATGGTTGAAGAGCTTCAGGGCAGAGGAAATGACCTGGGAGTTGCAGTGGGAGAGGGACTCCCTGAGATTCTTGTAGAGGGAGGAGGAAAACCTCTTCAAGGCAGGCATCCTTGCAAGAGGATTTGCAGTAGGGTTAAAATCAACTAGGTAAAAACAATGACTGAAGATGCTGGAAACCAGATTTTGGATTAGTGGTGCTCACCTTCACTAATGAAGATCCAGCATTTACGATGGGGAGGGCAGCTACGATGCTGTGAAAACATAACTCAGCATGAGTCCTTGCCACTTAGGATCAGAAAAAAACATTTGGGAGGAGATAATAAGAGGGATTACAATTGGAGTTCCAAACCTTGGTTTGGTGAGATAGTTAATTTGGAATCCTGAATAATGAGGTCTGAAATTGGGAAGAATATGGCGTGTAAACTTTTATAACTCAACGCACAAGGTGAAATTGGCAATTGATAACTCTTGGGTTATTGATTATTATTATTGATTGAACTGCATATCCCCACTTTTCAAGCTGTTTAAACAACATTTAAATTGCTAAGAGTAAACATAGGAACAGACCATTCAGCCCCTCGAGTCTATTCTGTAATTCAATGAGATCATGGCCCATCTGTGGTCCAAACCTCATATATCCCTTAATATCTTTGCTTAATGAAAATTTATCTATCTTGCATTTAAAACTGGCAACTGATCCAACACCCAATGCTGCTTCTGGAAGAGATTTCCAAACCTCCACCATCCTCTATGCGTCGAAATGCTTCTCCTGAACAGTCTGGCCCTAATTTTCAGACCATGCTCATTGTTCTATTTGTCATTGCTTACTCATAATTATGTCAGAATTTCAGAAAATGTTGTTGTTTTTTACATGCGCCAGGAAGTATTTTGTCCAGATCAGTCTGACTGTTAATGAAAAGTTTCTGTTCCTGAAATCTATGCTATGTGCCTGTAAGTGAAGCTCATTTCAATTCCCATCTCTGCTTTGCCATTAAATTTTGTTTATGATTGCAGTTGTTGCTAACATGATGGAAGACACAGTTGGTCCTTTGTTTTGTAGAGTGCCCACAGTGTGGAAGCAGGCCATTCAGCCCGACAAATCCACACCGACCCTCTGAAGAGCATCCCACCCAGACCCACCATCCTACTCTTTCCCACCTCTGTAACCCTGCATTTCCAACAGCCAAACCACTTCACCTGCACACCTTTGGACTGTGGGAGGAAATTCACGCAGACACAGGCAGAATGTGCAAACTCCACACAGAAAGTCACCCGAGGCTGGAATTGAACCCAGGTCACTCACACTGTGAGGTAGCAGTGATAACCACTGAGCCATCATACTGCCGTTCCTAAGGAGGATAAGATTTTATTATACATTACCATACAATACAGCAAAGGAATAGTCCCCTCAGCCCAGCAAGCCTACACCGATTCCTAAATCTTATTTGGACCCCCTACTTATTGCCCAGACATGATTTCTGTCCCTCTGTTTGCCTCCCATTTTTGTGTCAATCAAGATACGCTTTAAACATTGTTAACGTGCCTGCTTCCACCACCTCCACTAGCAGTGCCTTCCGGGCACCCACCGCACTCTGCGTGAAAATCTTTCCTTGCACTTCTCCCTTAAACTTTCCCCTTTCAACCTTGAACCTGTGCCCTCTTGTAGTTGACCTTCCCACCCTGGGAAAATGCCTCTGATTATCCATCCTGTCTACGACTCTCATAATTTTGTAGACCGCTATCAGGTCGCCCCTGAGCCTCCGTCATTGGAGTGAAAACAATTTGAGTTTATCCAAGCTCTCCTTGTAACTAAAACCCTTCAGACCAAACAACATCCTGGTAAACCTTCTCTGCACCTTCTCCAAAGCATCCATGTCCTTCTGGTAGTGTGGCAAATAGAACTGCAGGCAATGTTCCAAATGTGGCCTAACTAAAGTATTTACAGCTGTCACATAACCTGCCAACTATTATATTCGATGCCCCGGCCAATGAAGGCTAGCTTGCTGTAAGCCTTTGCTGACCACCTTATTCACCTGTGTTGTCACTTTCAGGGATGCATAGACCTGTATACCCAGATCTCTCCGCATGTCAATGTGCCTAAGATTGTTGCCATTTATTGTATAATTTGCAGCTTAATCTGGTGTTTCAAAAAAAAATCTCGCATTTGTCCAGATTAGACTTCATGTGCCATTTCTCTTCCCAAATCTGCAATCAAGCTATATCCTGCTGTATCCTTTGACAATCCTCCTCACTATCTGCAACTCTGCCAATTGTGGAGTCACCCTTAAAACATACTAGGAGGAGAAAGTGAGGTCTGCAGATGCTGGAGATCAGAGCTGGAAATGTGTTGCTGGAAAAGCGCAGCAGGTCAGGCAGCATCCAGGGAACAGGAGAATCGACGTTTCGGGCATAAGCCCTTCTTCAGGAATGGCATAAGCCCATTCCAGAAGAAGGGCTTATGCCCGAAACGTCGATTCTCCTGTTCCCTGGATGCTGCCTGACCTGCTGCGCTTTTCCAGCAACACATTTCCAGCTTAAAACATACTAATCAAACCACCTACATTTTCCTCCAGATCTATATAATATATATATATATTTATATAATATTGCAAACAACAAAGGTCCCAGCGCTGATCGGTGTGGTACACTTTCGTTCACTTTATATATTAATGATCTGGATGAAGGGACTGGGGGCTTTCTGGTGAATTTTGCCGATGATACAAAGTTAGGCGGACAGGCAGGTAGTTCTGAGGAGGCAGGGAGGGTGCAGAAAGATTTGGATAGTTTAGGAGAGTGATCCAAGTAATGGCTGATGAAATTCAATGCGAGCAAATGTGAGGTCTTGCACTTCGGAAGGAGGAATAAAGGAACAGACTATTTTCCATACAGTGAGAAAATGCCTAAAGCCAAAGAACAAAGGGATCTGGGAGTGCTCTAAAGGTTGACTTGCAGGTTGAGTCCGTGGTTAAGAAAGCAAATGTAATGTTGTCATTTATGAATGTAGGTTTGCTCGCTGAGCTGGAAGGTTCATTTCCAGACGTTTCAACACCCTACTAGGTAACATCCTCAGTAGGTCTCTAGGTGAAGCACTGTACATGATTCCTGCTTTCGATTTATATGTTTGGGTTTCTTTGGGTTGCTGATGTCATTTCATGTGGTGATTTCATTTCCTGTGGTGATGTCATTTCCTGTTTTTTTCTCAGGTGGTGGTAGATGGGGTCTAACTCAATGTGTTTGTTGATAGAGTTCTGGTTGGAATGCCATACTTCCAGGAATTCTTGTACATGTCCCTGTTAGGCTTGTCTTAGAATGGATGTGTTGTCCCAGTCGAAGTGGTGTCCTTCCTTATCTGTACGTAAGGATACTAGTGAGAGAGGGTCATGTTGTTTTGTGACTAGTTGGTGTTCATGTATCCTGGTGGCTAGTTTTATGCCTGTTTGTCCAATGTAGTGTTTGTTACAGATATCAAGACTTACCAACAAATGGTGATAGATCTGACCCCACAACTAGAGAACCAAATCACAGCCCTACTCAAAACACTTCAGAAATCTGGAGAAATAAATAAGACCAAATTCCAAAAAATGAAACCAGATGGATCCAACGCACCACGCTTCTACGGATTACCCAAAATTCACACACCAAGAGCCCCCTCAGACCCATAGTCTCGCTACCTGGTACACCAACTTACAGACTGGCCAAGGAGCTAGACCAAAGACTAAAACACTTAGTAGGAGTCTCATGTCACTCCATCCACTCCACCCAAGAATTGCTGAAGATCATCAAAGATACTAAGATAGAAGAGGATGAAATAATGGTCTCCTTTGATGTAACAGCCCTGTATACATCAATCAACATTAACCAGACCAAGGAAACACTGACTACACTATTAGAAGACCCAAAGACATATCCACCAAACACTGCCAAACAGAGACACGCATGAGAATTCCTAGAAGCATGGCATTCCAACCAGAATTCTGTCGACAAATACATTGAGTTAGGCCCACCTACTACACACTGAGAAAAAGAACAGGAAATAACATCACCACAGGAAATGACATCATCAACCCAAAGAAACCCAAACATACAAATAGAAAGCAGGAATCATCAGCAGTGCCTCGCCCGGAGGTCCACTGAGGATGTTACCTCGTATGGTGACGAAACATCTGGAAATGAACCTTACAGCTCAGCGAGCAAACCTACATCCAGAACCTCAACCTGAACTACAAATCTTCTCAAAACTCGTTGTTATTTATCTCACGAGGGTTGGAATGTAAAAGCAACGATATGCTACTGAGACTTTATAAAGCTCTGCTTAGGCCCCATTAAGAGTGCTATGCCCAGTTTGGGGGCACAAAAATCTCAGAAAGGACATACTGGCATTGGAGCATGTCCAGCAGAGAGTCACATGGATGATCCCTGGAATGGTAGGCCGAACATATGGATGAACGGCTGAGAGCCCTGGGATTGTATTCATTAGAGTTTAGAAGGTTGAGGAGAGATCTAATAGGAACTTACAAGATAATGCATGGCTTAGAAAGGGTGGACGCTGGGAATTTGTTTCCATCAGGCGGGGAGACTAGGACCCGTGGAGGCAGCCTTAGAATTAGAGAGGGTCAATTTAGAATGGAAATGAGGAGACATTTCTTCAGCCAGAGAGTGGTGGGCCTGTGGAATTCATTGCCATGGAGCGCAGTGGAGGCCGGGACATTAAATGTCTTCAAGACAAAGATTGATAAATTCCCAAGGAATTCGCAAGGAATTAAGGGATATGGGGAGAGTGTGGTAAGTGGTGTTGAGTTGCCCATCAGCCATGATTGAATGGCTGAGTGGACTCAATGAGCTGAGTGGCCTTATTTCCACTCCTATGTCTTAACACCTCTAGTTACTGATCTCCATTCCAAAAGGTACCCTTCCACTGCTACTCTCGGTCTTTTATGTCCGAAGCCAGTTCTGCATCCATCTAGCCAGCTCACCTCAGACTCTACCTTCTGTACTAGCTGGCCATGAGATACCTTATCAAAAGCCTTACTAAAGTTCATGTAGACAACATCCACTGCCCTTGCGTCATCAATCATTCTTGTCACCGCCTCAAAAAAGCTAAAGCCACAAAGGAGTAGGAATGCCCTAAGGACACAATGAATTAACTGATCTCAGCAACTAGCACTGTTACGTTGGTCTGTCCTGTTCCCATATGACAAGAAGTGAATGAGATCAGAATTTCCACTCTGTTTGTTCTTTAGTGATCCCTGATGAATCTGCTCAAGTGCAGATAATTAATAATGTCAGGACCAAAACAAAAGGTTCAGAGGATCACAATAAACACTTACGTGGCCAATTTCTAATTTCAAATGGGTCTGCAAATACCCTGCACTGGGCTCAATCTCTCTCCCCCCCCACACTGGGCCCAATCTCTCTCCCCACCATACTGGGCTCAATCTCTCTCCACCAGCACTGGGCTTGATCTCTCCCTCCCTCACACTGGGCTCAATCTCCCTCACCCACACTGGGCTTAATCTCTCTCCATCCCCCACACTGGGCTCAATCTCTCTACCCCAAAATGGGCTTGATCTCTCCCTCCTCCACACTGGGCTCAGTCTCTCTACACCAAAATGGGCTTGATCTCTCCCTCCCCCACACTGAGCTCAATCTCTCTCCCCCCCACACTGGGCTCAATCTCTCTCCATCCCCCACACTGGGCTCAATCTCTCTACATCTCTCTCGCCCCCACACTGGGCTCAATCTCTCTCCCTCCCACACTGGGCTCAATCTCTCTCTCCCCCACACTGGGCCCAATCTCTCTCTCCCCCACACTGGGCCCAATCTCTCTTCCCCCACACTGGGCCCAATCTCTCTCTCTCCCCGCTTTGGGCTCAATCTCTCTCTCTCCCCGCACTGGGCTCGATCTCTCTCTCCCCCCAGACTGGGCTCGATCGCTCTCTTCCCCTGCGCTGGGCTCGATCTCTTTCCAATCTATACTGGGCTTAATCTCTCTCTCTCCCCCTGCACTGGGTTCGATCTCTCTGGGCCCTGCACTGGGCTCAATCTCTCTCTCCCCCTGCACTGGGCTCAATCTCTCTCATCCCCTGCGCTGATCTCGATCTTTCTGGCCACTGCACTGGGTTCGATCTCTCTCTCCCCACACTGGGCTCAATTCAAAGTAGAGAAAAAGAGAATAGAAAAATCCAATGGAGAGCACAACCCCTGGGCTCAGAGGCCAGACACTGCCAATCTGAAAAATCACATCAGTTTTAACTTTGCATGTGTTAGAAATGTACTTTGTGCAATAGCATAGCGTTCTATTGAGATGACTGGTTGTTGATATATATAAACTCCATACAAACCTTATATAAACTGATGGACCTGCTTTATTGTTATATTTCTTCATTCTTACCTGCTTCACACGTGGTATTTAATCATTGGATGGACTCAATTTCTTATCAATTGGCCTACATTTCTAGAATCACTCTCAGAAAAGGAACAGTTGCTTTTGTGAGACAGGAGTGAGAGAGAATAGGGAACTATTCTCTCTCACTGGGTCCAGCAACAAAGCACTGACCGCTGGGGAGAAACAGGATGCTTGTAAGAACTTTTTTTTAATCTGCTCAAAAACAAAGGAAATGGAACAGATGGAATTTTTGGAGATGTAAGGGAAGTTTGGAGCTTCTACCATCTATAGCAAAGGATATCTCCATTGTGCAGTGGATAATCTTTCTATTTTGAAGCCAGTGGTCACTGGGTTCAAGACCCACACCCAGACATAATGGCCAGAGAAGGCATGTGCATAACTGGCTGAATACATAGAGTATCAACTTATAAATTCTTGCAACACACACCAAGATTAGAGCTTCAACCATCCATCGCTCAAGGCAACTACATGAGTGTAATATGTATGTTATCCTTGGTGGCTGGTCAGAACAGATGACTGAAAGGCCAGCGTGGATCAGATTGGTGATAACACTGCACATTACATTATAATTGATGTGTGTTATGTTGGGGCTGTCTCCCTTAAGGGATGAGTCACATAAGCACTGGTGAGTCACACTTACGAGTCATCGGCCAGATTGCGGGCTTGTTCAGGGTTGTAGTGAACGTTTACAGAGCGCACAGCTGTGGAACAAATCCCCTTGAAGCATTGCAGCAAACAACAAGTTTGCATAGTCTTTAGCTCTGACTGGAGCCTTGTAGCTGCCCAGTGCAGTATACCACAGAGCTCAATCCCTATTCTGTGTGAGTAGGTTTGGGACATAGTTTGTGCCTTACCCAGAGTGAAGTTCATGGCACTGTAGAGAACTGAAGGAAATAGATCCTTTGAATGAACATAACGTAGCAAGTGACCTATGTTTATACATGAAACCTAATTACATGGACTGTGCTAAAGAGCTGCATTATACTTTTCCAGTTACTACTCTGTTATGAGTGTTGAACTGTACAAGATATTTTTGTTATACAATTTATTCTTTGTCTTAAGATAAATTTATGACTTACAAAAATATTCCAGCTCAGAGATATGTCTACTGGGGGAAATCTCAAACAGGAATCACATGACAGTTTGCCTGCATTTTTAGAGTTACTCACAGAAAAGGAGCAGCTGCTTTTGTGAGACAGGAGTGAGAGAGAATAGGCAACTACAGCTGGATCCGACAACAAAGCACTGACCGCTGTGGAGAAACTGGATGCTTGTAAGAATTTTTTTAAATCTGCTCAAAAATGAAGGAAATGGAACAGATGCAATTTTTGCAGATGTAAGGGAAGTTTGGAGCGTGTACCATCCATAGCTCAAGGCAATTACATGAGTGTTTCCCTGGTGGCTGGTCAGAATAGGTGACTGAAAGGCCGGTGTGGGTCAGATTAGTGCCAATGCTGCACATTACATTATAATTGATGTAAGTTATTTGATTGTCTCGCTAAGAAGTAATCTTGGTGGGGAATGGACCTGAAGAATCCAGCCTTTCAAAGGATGAGTTGTGGCTTAGCACAACAGGGAAGAGATTAGCATGCTGGAGATCCAGGTGTAATGTTGGGGCTTGCTGTTATAGTCTCATACATCTTCATCTGACGAAGGAGCAGCACTGTGAAAGCTTTGTGATTTCAAATAAACCTGTCAGACTATAACCTGGTGTTGTGTGACTTCTGACCTTATCTACCTCAGTCTAACACCAACATTGTCATCTAGTAAAACTGCGAAAAGGGTTAGAAATGCATTTTGTTTGTTTGTCAGTGATTAATTCAAAAGTATCTTTTCTTTAGTTTGATGTAATAGTTACTGGTTACATCAATGTTGATTGTAGTAAATTTCTTACAAAAAAAGTCTTAAAACAGGAAATAGAGTCAGAGACGTACAGCATGGAAACAGACCCTTCAATCCAACCCGTCCATGCCGATCAGATATCCCAGCCCTATCGAGTCCCACCTGCCTGCACACGGCCCTTATCCCTCCAAACCCTTCCTATTCATATACCCATCCAAATGCCTCTTAAATGTTGCAATTGTACCAGCCTCCACCACTTCCTCTGGCAGCTCATTCCATACACGTACCACCCTCTATATGAAAAAGTTGCCCCTTAGGTCTCTTTTATATCTTTCCACTTTCATCCTAAACCTGCACCCCCTAGTTCTGGACTCCCCAACCCCAGAGAAAAGACTTTGCCTATGTACCCTATCCATGCCCCTCATAATTTTGTAAACCTCTATAAGGTCACCCCTCAGCCTCTGACACTCCAGCGAAAACAGCCCCAGCCTTTTCAGACTCTCCCTATAGCTCAAATCCTCCAACCCTGGCAACATCTTTGTAAATCTTTTCTGAACCCTTTCGAGTTTTACAATATCTTTCCGATAGGAAGGAGACCAGAATTGCACGCAATATTCCACAGTGGCCTAACCTATGTCCTGTACAGCCGCAACATGACCTCCCAACTCCTGTACTCAATACTCTGACCAATAAAGGAAAGCATACCAAACGCCTTCTTCACTATCCTACCTACCTGTGACTCCACTGTCAAGGAGCTATGAACCTGCACTCCAAGGTCTCTTTGTTCAGCAACGCTCTCTATGACCTTACCATTAAGTATATAAGTCCTGCTATGATTTGCTTTCCCAAAATGCAGCACCTCACATTTTTCTGAAATCTTGTCCACTGGTTATTTTCTTTTGTTGCTTGTAAGATTCATTTCTTGGAAGTTGTAGCTCGCAAAGGAAACAACGTGGAGGAGAATTAAAAGAGAGAAACTCTGTGTTGTGGTTCTGTTCGCCGAGCTGGGAATTTGTGTTGCAGATGTTTCGTCCCCTGTCTAGGTGACATCCTCAGTGCTTGGGAGCCTCCTGTGAAGCGCTTCTGTGATCTTTCCTCCGGCATTTATAGTGATTTGTATCTGCCGCTTCCGGAACACAAATTCCCAGCTCGGCGAACAGAACCACAACAACGAGCACCAGAGCTACAAATCTTCTCCCAAACTTTGAAGAGAGAAACTCTATTTGAAGATAAAATAATACAGGGCAGGTTGTCAAGTCTTTTCATACTGCTACATGTATTTCTCATCACACCAATTTTCTTTTGTAAAAAATGCAATCATATGAAGATTTTACCATCTAACATTAATTTATTAATTTACAATGTACGTGCACATTCTCGATGAAAATAATTTATTAGCAAGTGCAAAACATGTTCACGATGTATTTATGTCCATACAGAGTGAGTAATTCAAAAATGTTGCACCAAAAGGAGAAAGTAACATGTTAATCAGAACTTTTCTTATGCTTTCACCAAATATTGTTACTATGAAATTGGTTGTTATTCACTTAAGTCGAAAAGTGTGCTGCTGGAAAAGCACAGCAGGTCAGGCAGCATCCAAGGAGCAGGAGAATCGACGTTTCAGGTATAAGCCCTTCATCAGGAATGTGACAGTCCTCATTTTCTCCTGTTATTCACTTAACTCATAGGAGTCATTGGCCCTAATTTTATTACAACAGCTCAGAAGTTTATGTGGGTATTTTTAATGCTAACAACAAATTACTCCTAAAACAATTTCATAACTTGCCTCAGTGAGGTGGATATTAGTCAAGTAATAAAACTACCTTACCCCTCTACCTGTTGGCTCTCTATCAAGCTTTCTTACTTTGGAAAATTACTTCTCAACTCCACCTTCATGAAGTGCCAAATGATCTAGAAGTGCATCCAATATTTAGAGAACAGCTTCCAACATTTGAGAAAATGTTAATAAAAGACTGGGTTGCAGGACTCCACTGATGGTTTAGGAAATATAGATGTTACGTTGAGGGATGGTACAGTGGCTCAGTGGTTAGCACTGCTGCCTTACAGCACCAGGGACCCAGGTTCAATTCCAGCCTCCGGTGACTGCTTGTGTGGAGTTTGCACATTCTCCCTGTGTCTGTGTGGCCTTCCTCTGGATGCTCCAGCTTCCTCCCACAGTCCAACGATATGCAGGCCAGGTGAACTGGTCATGCTAAACTGTCCATTAAATTGTACATGAGGTGGATTAGTCATGGTAAACATGATGTGGTGGTGCTGGAATTGGACTGGGGTGGACAAACATAAAAATCACACACCAGGTTATAGTCAAATAAACTTGTTGGACCATAACCTGGTGTTGGGGGATTTTTAACTAAATTCATGGAAAATGTGGGGTTATGGGACGGGGTGGGTCTGGGTGGGATGTCCTTCAGAGGGTCAGCGTGAACTTGATGGGCTGAATGGCCTGCTTCCACACAGTAGGGATTCAAAGTGTGGCTGTACAGATTGAGAAGGTTGGAAGTCCAATACATGGGTTTTTGCTGAGCTATCTGGATCAGTGGTTGTAGCAGCATATATTAGCCAAAGCACTCTTGACAAGGACAGAGAATAACCACTTTAGAAGGCCCCATTCCATTAACATTTGTTGAGCAAGTGAGCTTCAGTTAAAAAAGAGAAGCTTGTTCAGTCGATTGGATAACCAACACTTCAAAAATAACCCTTTATGTAAAGAGGGCTGCCAAGAACTGCAGATCTGTATCCAACATGAGTCACCAAATTCAGCAGCAGAGAGAAAACTGGGAGTGGAATGACTGGGATGCAAATTGTGGTTTCATCGTTAAGAGTCCAGTGTTCTGGCTTTGGAAAGCTCAGAATATTTGCTTAAAGCGAACATTTATTTAGGCACCAACCCACTTCCCATATAGACTAATAAGGAAGTCAGCCAGTTGATGGGAATACTTTAGGTTCAAAGTTTTTGAGAAGAACTTTAGGTGTCAATTGCTACTTTATACACATCTTTTCCACACAGTGCCATAATCCATTTGTTATTGGATTGGTAGATGCAAGTAATTTTCTTACAGGTAGTGTTTCTTGCCATATAGTAAATAAAATGAGGTACAGAACCACGTACTTTAATCTCACCACTTCAAGCTGACAAAACATCTGCAAGTAGTTCTTAATTATGAACACAGCTATAAGATAGACAGCTAATTGTAGTTTAAAGGGTAATGGACCATGAGGCAAAATGGGTGCAGGCTACAGTTGAAACGAAGAGAGCTGGGAAATGTAGGGTAAAGGAAAACAAGTAGACAAGAATAATGATTTTGAGTCAAAGCTCTGATTCATTGAAGGTTACAAGGATGGGTAAGTAGCATTTTGTTATAGAGTGAATATGGGAGGAGATTTGATTTGATTTATTGTAGTCACATATACCAAAGTACAATGAAAAGCTTTGTTTTGCGAGCAGTACAGGCAGATTATAGCAAACAAGGACATGTAGATCATAGAGTGCTTAGACTGAAGTGCATAGAGCAAGATCAACATTAGCAAGATCAATATTATTTGAAATTAGAGGGTCCATTCATCAATCTAATAATAGCCAACAGGTTCAAGCTGTTCTTGAGGAGAAAGTGAGGTCTGCAGATGCTGGAGATCAGAGCTGGAAATGTGTTGCTGGAAAAGCGCAGCAGGTCAGGCAGCATCCAGGGAACAGGAGAATCGACGTTTTGGGCATAAGCCCTTCTTCAGGAATGGGGAAAGTTTGTCCAGCAGGCTAAGATAAAAGGTAGGGAGGAGGGACTTGGGGGAGGGGCGTCGGAAATGTGATAGGTGGAAAGAGGTCA
>NC_057728.1:59772944-59865392 GCF_004010195.1 Chiloscyllium plagiosum | reverse complement strand
CAGGTGAATCTGTGGCGGATATGGAAGTTTCCTTTGGGGCCTTGGAGGGAGGTGAGGGGGGAGGTGTGGGCGCAAGTCTTGCACCTCCTGCGGTTGCAGGGGAAGGTGCCGGGAGTGGAGGTTGGGTTGGTGGGGGGCATAAGCCCTTCTCCTCACCAGCCTCCACATTCAAAGGATCATTCTCCACCATTTCTGACAACTTCAGCAGAATGCCACTACCAAACCCATCTTCCCCTCACTCCCCCTATCTGCACCTATGCTTTAATGCAAGGAGTATGCTGGGTAAGGCAGACAAACTTAGGGCTTGGATTGGTGCCTGGGAGTATGATGTTATTACAATCACAGCGACTTGGTTGAAGGAAGAACATAATTGGCAACTAAATGTTCCAGGATATATCTGTAGATGCTTCAGACAGGACAGGGAGGGAAGTAAAAGTGGGGGAGGAGTTGCTTGCTGGTCAGGGATATCACGGCTGTGCTAAAGGAGGACATTATGGAGGTCTTAAGCAGTGCGGCATTATGGGTAGAGCTAAGAAATAAGAAGGGTGCAGTTACACTGTTGGGGCTGTATTGCAGGCCTCCCAACAGTGAGCGAAGAACAAATAGGTAAACAGATTATGGAATGATATAGAGGCAACAGGGTGGTGGTGATGGGAGATTTTAATTTTCCCAACATTGACTGGGATACACAGTGTCAGAGGACTGGATGGGGAGGAATTTTGTAAGGAGCATCCAGGAAAGTTTTCTAGAGCAGTATGTCAATAGTCCGACCAAGAAAGGGGCCATATTGGACCTGGTGTTAAGGAATGAGCCAGGACAGGTGGTAGAAATTGCGGTGGGGGACTTCTTTGGGAATAGTGACTATAATTCTATACGTTTTAGAATACACGTAGACAAAGGTGAGAGTGGTCCTAAGGGATGAGTATTAAATTGAGCCAAGGTCAATTATATCAAAATTCAGCAGGAGCTGGGAAATGTGGATTGGATACTATTTGAAGCGAAGTCCACATTTGAGATGAGGGAGGCTTTCAAAGATAGATTAAAGATAGTGCAGGATAGGCATGTTCCATTGAAGGCAAAGGATAGGAAGGGCAATATTTGTGAACCATGGATGACAGGAGAAATAGTACGACTAGCCAAGAGGAAAAGGGAAGTGTACATAAGGTGCTGGCAGCTAAGAACAGAATGGGTCCTGGAGGAATATCGGGAAAGTAGGACCAATCATAAACGAGGAATCAAGCGGGCTAAAAGGGGTCATGAAATAACTTTAGTGAGCAGAATTAAGGAGAATTCCCAGGCCTTTTATTCATATATAAGAGGCAAGAGGGAAACTGAAGAAAGGGTTGATCCACTAAAGGTTAAGGAAGGAAGGTTGGGTGTCGAACCAGAGAAAATGGGTGAGATTCTCAATGATTACTTTGCATCAATGTTCACTGAGGGACATGATGAATGTTGAGATTAGAGATAGGAGTTTGTTTACTCTGGATTACGTTGACATAAGGAGGGAGGATGTGTTGGGTAGGCTAAAGGTTATTAAGATGGACAAATTCCCAGGACTGGATGGGATCTATCCCAGGTTACTGAGGTAGGCAAGAGAGGCAAATAGCTGGGGCCCGGACAGATATTTTTGTGGCATCCTTAAATCCAGGTGAGGTGCCGGAGGACTGGAGAGTTGCTAATGTTGTCCCCCTGTACAAGAAGAGTAGTAGGGATATTCTAGGTAACTACAGACCAGTGTGCCTGACATCAGTTGTGGGAAAGTTGCTGGAGAAGGTACTGATGGATAGAATCTATTTATACTTGAAAGAGAATGGACTTATCAGTGATAAACAATATGGTTTTGTGTGAGGGAAATTGTGCTTTACCAACTTAATAGGGTTCTTTGAGGAAGTGACCGAGTTGATAAATGAAGGAAGGGCTGTAGATGTCATATATATGGACTTTAGTAAGGCATTTAATAAGTTTCCCTAAAGTAAACTAATGGAGAAAGTGAAGTCACATGGTGTGCAGGGTGTTCTAGCGAGGTGGATAAAGAACTGGTTGAGCAACAGGAGACAGGGAGTAGTAGTTAAAGGGAGTTTCTCAAAATGCAGAAAGGTGACCGGTGATGTTCCACAGGGATCAGTGTTGGGGCCACTGTTGTTTGTGATATACATAAATAATCTGGAAGAGGGCATTTTGTGGCCTGATCAGTAAGTTTGCAAATTGGTGGAGTAGCAAAAAGCATAAGATAGACTGGAGAGTTGGGTGGAGAAGTGGCAGATGGAGTTCAATCTGGGCAAATGTGAGGTGATGCATTTTGGAAGGTCTAATTCTGGAGCAAACAATACTGTAAACAGAAGAGCCTTGGGGAACGTTGATGGGCAGAGAGATCTGGGAGTTCAGGTCCATTATGCCCTGAAGGTGGCTGCACAGGTGGATAGAGTGGTCAAGAAGGCATATGATATGCTTGCCTTTATTGGATGGGGGTATTGAGTATAAGAGCAAGCAGATCATGTTAAAATTATACAAGACTTTGGTTTGGCTGCATTTAGAATACTGTGTACACTTCTGGTTGCCACATTACCAAAAGGATGTCGACTTTGGAGAGGGTGCAAAGAAGGTTTACCAGGATGTTGCCTGGTATGGAAGGTATTAACTATGAAGAGAGGTTGAGTAGGTTAAGATGTTTCCATTAGAAAAAAGGACATTAAGGGGGGAACCTGACTGAGGTCTACAAAATCATGAAGGGTATAGACAGGATGGATAGAGATAAGCTTTTTCCCAGGGTGAGCGATTCAATAAAGAGAGGTCACACATTCAAGGTGAGAGGAGAAAAGTTTAAGGGGGATACATGCAGAAAGTACTTCACACAGAGGATGGTAGGTACCTGAAACACATTGCCAGCAGAGGTAGTAGAGGCAGGCATGGTAGATTCATTTAAGGTGCATCTGGGCAGATGCATGAGTAGGTGGGGAGCAGAGGAATATAGATGCTTAAGAATTGGGTGACAGGTTTAGACAGTACATTTGGATTGGTACAGGCTTGGAGGGCTGAAGGGCCTGTTCCTCGGCTGTAAATTTTCTTTGTTCTTTGAAGGGATTTTTCCCTTCAGGACACCCTAACCCGTTCCACAACCACCAACACCATTTCTATCCCCCCCCCTCCCCCTTTCCCATAATATCTTCTCAGGTAACCACAGAAGTTGTTACACCTGCCCCTTCCCCTCCTCCCTGCTCACTATCCAAGGGCGTAAACAGACTTTCCAGGTGAAGCAGCATTTCCCCCAATCTTGTCTATTTTATTCACTGCACCTAATGTGGCATCCTCTATACTGGTGAAAACAAATGCAGACTGGGTGACTGCTTTATGGAACACCTCTGGTCTGTGCACAAACATGACCCTGACCTTCCCATAGCCCGGTCATTTTAACACAGCGTCCTGTTCACATGCCCTCGTGTCTGTCATCGACATGCTGCAGTGTATCAGTGAATCACAGCGCAAACTGGAGGAACACCATCTCATTTTCAGGCCGGTCACTTTTAACCTTCTAGATTTAATATAGAGATCAATACCTTCAGATTGTGAACCCATTCTCATTCCTTCCCTTTCTTTTAGTTTTTCTTGTTACATTCTCTGTCACCATGTCTGTTCTCTCTCCCTCCCCCCAAAACCAGTGGCACCGTCTATTCTTTCCAGTCTGGCAGTCAGACACACCATCGTTCGACTATTCTCACATTCCGTTTAACTATTAACCCTTTCTCCCTCAGCACTCTACACCCCTCCCCAACTCCTGAATAAATGCTGGCCCCTCCATGCTTCACTTTAGCTCTGATGAAGTGTCATACAGACTCGAAACATTGGCTTGGTTGAAGAATTTAATGCCCAAAACGTTGACTCTCCACGGATGCTTCCTGACCTGCTGTGCTTTTCCAGCATCACACTCTCGACTCAGATGCTCCAGCATCTACAGTCCTCACTTTCTCTTCCATAGATGCTGCCTGACCCACTCTGATCTCCAGCATTTATTATCTTCAGTACAGATTCCAGCATCTGCAGTAATTTTCTCCTTCTCATTATGTGCCAGCAATTTTCCAGTAGGCAATTCAAGGGTAACATGCAAGATTGACAGGAGTAATGGTAAGATATTTTCCAACTTCTTTCAGTGACTGATAATACACAGGCTGTCCCTGGGGTATGATGGGTTTCTCTCTGGTGTGTTTGCAAATTGATTTGTACTCGAATTGAAACACAATGCAGGACAACATAAAGCAATCATTCATAAGAGTAGAATCCCACTGGCCCATTCCCTTGCTACTCTACATTTATCCCTAATTAATGCACCTAACCTACACATCCCTGAACACTATGGGCTATTTTAACATGGCCAATTCACCTAACCTGCACATCTTTGTGACTGTGGAAGGAAACCGGAGCACCCGGAGGAAACCCACGCAGACACAGGGAGAATGGAATTGAACCTGGGTCCCTGGCGCTGTGAGGCAGCAGTGCTAACCACAGCCACCATGCCGCCTGGTTAGTACAGAAAATGTTTGTAGGTCTTTAAAAATACACATCGCTACAGGCTTGCATTTGTAAGAATAAGCGTTTTTAAGTCGATGTTTGTAAATTGGGAACCATCTGTATTGAGAACAGGTGTTTCTTACATGTTTCGATAATAAAATCTATTGAAACTTTCTAATATTGTGGTTTTAACACATAATGGAAACAACTGAATGAAGCAAAAATCCCATTAACAATAAATTAAGAGCCCTGCATTTTGCTGGTTTGGCACATTGCATTTCATATGAAAATTTAATTTTGAGACACTTTCTAATACATGCCAGAGCACTATTTTGGTGGTGCTTCAGTATGCACGAGTGGATTTCCTTTGTAACATCTTCTTGATGAAGACGTTAATTTAGAAACTTACCAGTAATCAACTAATGCTTTTGCAAGAACAATTAATCAAACCTTAACTTTCTGTAAATTTGAGCAGATTGTTAATACATCACTGCATATGAATTCAGACTAACATACTTGGTCATTGGAAAATATATTGCAACATTTTTGTCTCAAAAATAATGTTTAAAATCACAATGAATCCTCAAGTGCAGACTGATTAATATTTATTTCATACAAGGCAGCCTCTTTGAGGTACAATAATTAATTCCATTCATGGTAGTCTGCACCACTTTTGCTTTATGTGGTCTGCATTTGCTTTCCATGTTTTTGTCCGTGGCTATTGTACTCAGGAAAACCTTGACATTCTTACACAGCTCTTTTGTTTCATGCTAATGCTGCAAAGAACAGAGAAAATCAATCAATGGTTCACCCAATACACTCTCTCTTCTCCGTCAATCATTTAACTCCCTTGTAAGGACAGCTGTTAAACAAGACAGTCAATGGATCCGGTATAAGGTCAATAATTAAGTAAGGAACTAAATAACTAAATAAGTAAGGAAGGAAGTATGGGCACTGCTTGCCACTGGCCACTTGGGTGTTTCCTTTCTTCCTGGTGGTGGAAATTGAATAAACATTTGTACACCTGTTGTCTTGCACTGTGTCTCACACCTGCGCACACACAACATGGGTGCTGGGGAAAATATAAGCACTACCACAGTTTGGCAGCACTGTGGAGGGTTTTAGAAAAAAAAACTAAGTAAGGAAAGAAGCAAAAAGAAAAATAGATGCCTGCACCTTTCCTGTGTACCAATCATTTAAGTTTGCTCCATATGCTGGAGAAAGTGAGGACTGCAGATACTGGAGATCAGAGTCAAACAGTGTGGTGCTGGAAAAGCACAGCCAATCAGCCAGTATCAGCGGAGCAGGAGAATTGACATTTCAAGCATTCCTAATGAAGAACTTATGCATGAAATGTTGACTCTCCTGCTCCTCAGATGCTGCCTGACCGGCTGTGCTTTTCCAGGACCACACTCTTCATCAATGATATGTCGGTACAGGATTTTACTTTCAATCATCTGTAACATATTCTTAACTTAAAAAGGAAGCAGTCTCCAATCCCTACGTGAGATACCATATCTTGCAAGCAGTCATAAGATCATAAGACATAGAAGCGGCAGTACACTATTCAGCCCATCAAGCTTGTTTCAACACTCAACAAGAGCACAGCTTATCCAATTATGGCCTTAGCTCCACTTTCTGCCTGTCTCCTAGAATCATAAAAATTACTGTCAATCAAACATCTGTCCATCTGAGCCTTGAATATATTCAATAACCCTCCCTCTACTGCTGAGGAAGAGAATTTCAGAGACTGAACACACTCAGAAAAGAAATTCCTCCTCATCTCTCTCGAACAGGTGACATCTTATTTTAATTCTAGGCTCTCCAGCAAAAGAAGCATCCAGCAGCATTTTATCATGTCCCTTCAGAATCTGAGGTCAGAGAAATCCAACCTCCTGTTTTCCAAGAATGAGCGTCAACAAAAAGAAAAATACTCTCCAGATGACCTTTGTCCTCAATCAACTCAAGGGGGACTCTCATCACTCACGGCGTCTCAACAGACTCAAGGGCAGCACCCAATCCCAGTTCAGGGGCTTGGACACGGTCAGTTGGCTGCTTAGGTTGGTTGGGGTTAAGTTGTCTGTATCATTATAGTCAGGAGTAGGCCTACAGTTCCAGTGTAACAAGCCTGAGCATGTGCGCGCGCATGCCGGGGTTGGGGCATGTTAGCACTAAGTCAGTCAGGGGCCCGTCACTCATCAGAAATGAAGAAAATGGGTCATTGCTTCCTTCACTTGTAATGCATGCACAAAGTGCACTTGGTGATCTGTCGGAGTTCTTTAGCAGCACAATTCAATAGGTTTCACATTAGACTAGGTTAAACCTTTCTCAGTCAATATTTGAGATCAAACAGTTAAACTATTGCATCTCTAACAACAGAAATTGCTGGAAAAGCTCAGATCTGGTAGCATCTGTTAAGAGAAATCAGGAGTTATCGTTTCAGGTCCAGTGACCCTTCTTCAGAATGGATGTACCTGCACTTTGTCCAACTATTTAATTCTAGGGGAAGATGGCAACGTAGCAATAATGTCATTTGTCTAGTCATCCAGAAGGACATGTTAATGCTGTACAGACATGAGTTCAAATCCTGTCAAGGAATTTAAAATTAATTGATAAATTTGGAATTGAAAGCTTGTAATAGTGACGACAATAATTATCCTTCGTTGTCACTAGCATCCCTTAGGGAATGAAATTTACTCTCCATGTATGATCTGGCCAACATGTGCCTCCAAACTCACACAAAACATTTCAGAGAAAGGAAATTCAAGTTGAGCAACAAATAATGACTTCCCCAGAAATACCTAGATTCCAAGAACAAAGAAATATAGATTTTGCACACTAACCTCATGTCTGTTTTGAATGCACACAGACTCTTCAGAAAAAGCTTGAAGTCCCAACAGCTAGACCTGCTATTATACATATAGTAAATGCAAGATAAGGATCTGCATCTACAAAGAGTCAAAAATAATGCTACTGATACAATTTAGGCTGTAAAGATGTTACGGTAAAGAGACGCATTTGCATTGTGGAATGAAGGAGAATTTTTTTTTTTAAAGCAATTGTAATTTACTCCAGACAATTTTTTTGCAAAGTCTATTGATCCATAGCATGTCACCAGAAGTCTGAAAGTGTCGGGAATGGGTGGTGGTGGTGGCGGTGAGGTGGGTGGCGATGGTAGTGGTGGGGTGGGTGGGGAGATAATTATTTTCTTGAAAAAAAAATTCAGTGACACAAAACAACAAATTAACTACAGCAGTATTTTCTTCTGTCCACAACTCAAACAATTAAGTAATAACACAAAAACAGGTTCTTTAAAAATTACAACCTATACTGCTCAGTAGAAGGAACATATTGGAAAATATCTATAAATTAAATTGCAAAACATTAATCTGAGCAATTACAACTTCCTGATGTACAAAAGGCTTGATCTTCACTTTTCATATTGATCATTACGGTTGCAGTATGCATATTTTTGATAGAGTTACGATGTGAATCAGAAATATGGGTGCCTAATGTTCTGACGACAAAATGTTTGAGGGGATAAAATACAATTCATGGAATAAGGAAATGTCTATACTGCCACATCTCCCTCACAAGACACAATGCAGTCCAACAATCATATTTATCTTCATAGGCTCAACATTTGCCAGTGCAAATCTCCCATGTCATTCGATCACTTTTGGCAGCTGCAATTTAGTTTAAAAGCATGATACGGGGTACAAAGATTACGTAGCAAGTAAATTTAAGTCTGAATATAAATATGTGCTCCTTCAAAAAGTATGGTTCAAAGCAAATGCCATTTTATTGTCAACTTAGATGTGCAAACAAGGCACTACAATTCTGACCCATAGTCAGAATTAGCACCACATAACTAACATGCTGTACCGCCAATAATAAATTCTAGCATACTAATGAAGTTCAATAAAAAAAGTATCCCTATTATACAAACATAGGTAAAATACTAGTTATTTACATAATTTACAGGTGAAAATTCATATCTCAGTAAAAAAGTATAAAATAATAAAAAATATAGCAAATTCGTCATACTTCAGAAGGGTAGTGTTCTCAAAACAAAAGCATACATCACTAACATTTCCTCTTGGTCCATCCATCATCAGTTTATGCCGATTTACAACCTGTTCATGATACAACTATTTCCTAAATGAAAGAATTGTTTTTTTTTTCCGCAGAACTGCAGCAACACAGCTTTATGAGGTAGTTTGTTCAAGTCTTTCTTTGGTACAATAAATTTCAGTGTAGTAGTTCATGTGTCTACGTATTAACTCTGTAAGGCTGAAATACTGGAGTCCTGCATTTATCAACATTGCGTTCATAAGTACTATTGTGTTGCCCAGTGACAGAAACTGGAGGATTGTCTGATTGTTCTTCAGCCTCAGAATCACTGTGGAGTAAGGCTCGAGGATTGTGATGAAGTGTTAATGATGGAGATACAGCTGGCTGGGTACAATCAGAATAGGGATCTTGGAGTGTTCTCCACAGAGGTTTCCCAAATGTCCCTGAAAACAGATGTAATAGAAGCATTTTATCTTCCAAGGTAATTTTGCAAATTTTCAATCTGCTTGTCTACACAATAAGAGTTTTGAAAGTATCATTTTGAAAAAAGAAAGAATCTGCTGTTACTGACGTTGAGATTAAAAACTCAAGCAACAAACATATGCCACTGCAAAATTATCAGAAGGATAGCACAAAATATCAAGTATGGAGCATGCAAGATGGAGAATAAAGAGACATGGTAAGTGGGTGGGAAAGTGGTGTCACAGCCACCAATATCTTGAAGTGCAGGTTCTAGAGACCAAATAGTCTACTTCTGCTTCTACGTCTTTTTTTCTTTGTACAAACAGAAATACAAATGGATGGCAAATTTGAAAAGGTCTGTGTGCAGTATTTAACAAATCTATTAACTACGCCATTTGAAAAGTTTAGCAAAAGCTTTTGCTGGTCCTGTATTACTCTATTTTTGCTGCAGAGGGTAATATTTTTGTAACCTGAAAAATATTGAAGTCATTTTTGTTGTGACATTCTTATTGAAATGTCAAGGGCCACAGTAGATCCAAGTATGCTTGTTTTCCAAAGGAACATGTCAAACATGCAGTTTCTTTTAAATCTACTAAAGGATTTTAAGTTGGTGACATTTTAGCGTCTGGTCAAAGATAGAGCCACAACAGAAATGTCTTTCCATTCATATCCAGTGAAACAGAAGGTATTTGTAAATGTTCAATCTTGAACAAAAGCTGAATTAGGAAAACCCACTGAGCCACAAAGGTCATGCACACCTATTTTCACTTCAAAAAACTGGATAGAAACAAAGGAAACATGGAAAATAGGTGCAGGTGCAGGCCATTCGACCCTTCCAGCCTGCACCAGTATTCAATATACTCATGGCTGATCATGCAATTTCAATATCCCATTCTCGCTTTCTCTCCATACCCCTTGATCCCTTTAGCCGCAAGGGCCATGTCCAGCTCCTGCCAACATATCTAATGAAATGGCCATAAATAGCTTTCTGTGGTAGGGAATTCCATAGTGAAGAAATTCTTCCTCATCTCGGTCCTGAATGGCTTACTCCTTATTCTTAGACTATGACTGTTAGTTCTGGACTTCCTTAACATCGGCAACAGTCTTCCCACATCTAACCTATCCAGTCCCATCAGGATTAGATTAGATTCCCTACAGTGTGGAAACAGGACCTTCGACCCAACAAGTCCACACTAGCCTTCCGAAGAGTAAGCCAGCCAAGACCTATTTCCCTCTGACAAATGCACTTTACACTATGGGCAATTTAGCATGGCCAATTTACCTGACCTGCACATCTCTGGACTGTGGGAGGAAACCCGAGCACCTGGAGGAAACCCACGCAGACATGGGGAGAACGTACAAACTCCACACAGTCGCCCGAGGCTGTAATCAAACCTGGGTTCCTGGCGCTGTGCTAACTACTGAGCCACAGTGCTGCCCTTATATGTTATATACTTCTATGAAAGATCCCCCTAATTTTTCTAAATTCCAGGAAGCACAAACCCAGTTGATCCAGCCTTTCATCATATGTCAGTCTTGCCATCCTGGGAATCAGTCTGGGACAAAATACCAATGTTGTTTTAAAAATGCAAGTGCTTGTGCTTTAATTGTCATACCAAATAAATACTACTTTAAATGTCACATCACTATTTTAATATCATTTACTCATAGCTAAATTGACATTTAAAAATAAATACTGCAACATTAGGATTTGGTAACAAGACAGGCATACAATCTGGTCTTAATCCTTCCATTATATCACTGAGTGAACAAAATACATACCACCATACATGGTTGCTGGTAATTTTTCTGAATTTCTGCTTGAACCTGGAATGCCAATAGGAGTTCCTTTGTGCAGGGTTTGCACAGAATTGAACAAGTTTGAACTTGGGATCTGTACCATTATCTTTGCGATGGCTTGATCAAAGGGATCTTCTGGAGGCACTTGGGAATATTGACAATATTCCTTTTTCTTTGAATTTATGCTGGAGTCATCATATGCATTGGCACAAGCCACTACCTGATCAGAGTTTCCATCTGGTTGAAATAACAAATAGTTACAGTGAGATGTTTTAGCATGGCCAATGCCTCTGCATCTGCAGTGTTCTAGTTTTGTATTAAAGCACCTTGTTTGCATTTACCGTGTTGATTGATTCCTTCCAGCCGTTCTGATTCATACACAGTTCCTCCCATGTACACTGAGCCTGCTTGATCTGGGTCATGAAAAACTAGTGGGTCAGCCATGCCTTCAAGATCGGTGTCGCTTCCATTGTCAATATGACAAAGATCTTAAAAGAAAGCACATTTTTAAATTAGCTGATCTATACAAAATTGGTTTTACGTTTTTTTCTAAAAATCTTCAACAAAACCAAAGGAAGCTACTCAAGTGGTTTTCAGAGAAACATCTCAAATTCTTTCCTGCCTCTTGTTAGTAAGCCATTTGGGAGGGGCAGTAGTAATGTTTTCTCAGCTTCCCTCCATTAGACAGTCAACATACAAAGGAAACTTAATTCTGCTTTAACTGTCTGTTATTCTCCCTCTCCATGCTCCATCACTGCCTTTCTACTCATTCCCCCTCCCTCCCAACTGCTGTTAAAAAATCATCACTGGACTTGAAATGTTAACTTTGCTCTATCTCCAGAGATGCTATCAGACCTGCCCAGTGTATCTAGAAATTTCTGTTTCTTAATTTTGTTTTAGCAGTTTTGCTTGCAAGCTGGACTGGTGAGTATAAAGATTTTCAACACATGCCTTAAATGACTTAATGCAAACGAAGGCAGGCAAACTACTGTGGAACATTGAGAATTTCTCCATGCCAATGAGCTTGAACGCTTACCATCACTTCCTCTATGCTGAAGTAAATATCCATTCATTGAGGAAGTCATAAGTTGATGGTGACTTCCAGCTTCTGATCGCCCATAGCCTTCCTGATGATCTGATAGGGTTCCCTGGGATGACAAGTAACTTGGGATGTCTGCAGGCAAGTTTGTCTCATCTGTAAAACAAGTATCATAGTTTTAAATGACACTATTCCCCAGTTTAATAATTAAAATAATTTATTTTAAAAAGCTGCAAAGTAAGATTCCTTAAAATCACTTCAGTTCCTTTCAGGATAAAAAATATTTTGGTTCTATGTATACATGTCAAATGTTACTGTCAGTTCTTGAACACAGCAAAAGTAGTGCTTAGTATTTTTAGAAGTTATTTCTAAGTAACACTACTGATGTTTCATGTACTATGGTCTTATACTCTTGTACATACTTATTGCCATGTAATGTTTTGAATTTGAGATACACAAGACAGACAGACTACAGTAGCATGTAACTCATCCATTAAGGAAATTGAAGTAGCACCTAGTGAAGTTCTAGGAATCAGTCCATGAATGCTGAATATGATGCAGTACTCAGCTCTGCAGACCAATATGTCATATTTGCAGCTGTGTTTAGTTAAGCTAATCGCAGACAGCCACGATGGATCCCAAACAACTGGCCTCAAGTTCTCCGCTGGTCAAGCAAGAGTTTTTGTTTCTGAATTCTATTCCAAGAATCCTGCTAGAGGATGTTAGGGACAGTGGAAGGCAGGATCAGGAACTGTAATTCTCCTTTCGATCAAACAATTTATAAAAGCCTGACCTCAGAACAGAAATAAAGGAGTCCAAGTACTGGCTTTATATCAATCAGGATGACATCCAGTGATGGTGCAATATTATTTAGATATATATCTTTGATGATTAAAGGTTATTTAGTTATTTCAGATTGTCAAGATAGTCAAAAATGGTTTGCAAATACAGGCAGTCACTAGGCCACAAACAGGTCCCATTCTGGAGTCTGTTCCCAAGTCAATTTGTTGGCAGGCCAGAACACAATACAGGACAATGTAAACGAGCCATTCAGAAGTATAGGAGTTACCCGTATATCATGTTTTTAAAAGTTACATCCAACTATGGGATTGCTTTCCTAACTACAAGCATTTGTAAAATTTAGATGTCAATATTGTAAAGTACTCTTTTAACCCAAGTTTTTTTCCACATTGGATTGCTATTAAATACAGAAGCAGATAACTAAAGAGTTTTGCTTTGACCACAGAGCTGTTAGAAGGGAATAAATGCTGAAAATTTGTACCTCCAATGCTTTCAAAATGTTGCAGTATATCATAACACAAAATTATGAATACAGGTGCAAGTGTTGAGTTAATTACCTTGGGAGCATTCATTACTTTTAAAGAGTGGGTAGGTTGCAGGAACAGGTTAACTAAGAAAAACAACAGAAGGCCTGAGAGGGGGAAAAATCCAACTCCCATGATGGCATTATATATTAACCTATAAATAGCTGAGCTGCACATGTTAGGAACATTTCAGACCCAATTTCCAAAACATACTGATATACATGATCTCACTGGCAGCATGAGTCAGAATGCTACAACTGTTTCTCCAATGCTTGCATGAGAGGGTAGAAAAAAGAATGAGAACCATCATCAAGGATTCTCTCAGATGGTTAGCCAGAGGCCTGACAAGTATACAGTCCAGTGAAATAAGGAGAGGATTGATCGTTACTGTAGTTGAATAGCCTGCCAATATCTACAGGTTAAGGTTCAATCACAAACTACAGCCCCATTCCTTGAGCAATCGGTACTCGGAATTATACCCAGCAAATTGTTAATGCAAATCAATCAATCAGGAAAGTTGAGGAAGAGAGGAGAGAAAGTGAGAAACTTCCAATTACAAATGCACATTTTTTAATTACTAATTCGGTAAAACAATAGGGAAAGAAAAACAGAAGGTAAAACCTCTGTGCTGTTGCTGTTAAATAATCGTGAGCTAACATAGCATGTCCTCACCTGTGTTTGTTACACTGCAGTCCTCACTCTTCCGTCTTGTATGGTAAATAATAACCACCCAGACTAAAGAAGTGCCAACCACACAGCAGACTACTGCAATGATTACAATTCCAATTGTAGACCATCCATCCTCTTCGAATGGTGCAGCACTCTGTGTTGAATCACAGTTTGGTATAGGAATTACATTCAGACGTATGTGGCCTCGCTCAGTGCCAAGAGTATTTGACATTTCACAAGTGTACTTTCCAGCATCTTCCAGGTTGGAGTCTACAATAATCAGAAGCTGATTTCCAGCAGCAAAGAAGTGTCGTTCAGTTACTGTTAACGGGCTGTCATCTTTGGTCCAGTTTAACCTTGGAGGAGGACTTCCAGCAGCTATGCACTGTAGAACTGCAGTCTCACCTTTTGCTACTGTTTTATCAACAAGAGGGCGCACGAATGAAGGCGTTTCTGGTTTAAAAGAACATACCAGATTTTTATTTCTTATATAGTTATCATTTAGAAAAGCAAGAATAATGCACTGGATAAATGCTGAAGATCACAGAAGCTGCAAACGATGAAATATTGACTCAACGGATGCAAATAGCTCTTCTATAACACAATGGTTGCGTTCTTGTGCAACCCCATGTTAAAGAAAAATTACGTTTTAGAAACAGCGCTTAAAGTGTTGGTGCTGTAATCGTATTATAGTCAACACGTTTTTTAAAAGTTCTCACTTTAGATACAGTGCCCCCAATTTGGCAATTGCATTATAGTGAATTCGCATTAATGTTATAATAGAACGACTTGTATTTAGAAAATTTTCCCTGCTCTATATTCCATTATGAAGGCTACACATTTCTAAAGAAGTTTCATATCTGTTGAATGATAAGATTGACTCACCAAGTACAGTGAGTGTTGCATTGGTTGAAATGGCTCCAGCACTATTTTGAGCTGTGCAACTATAGATTCCAATGTCTTCTATCTTCACATCTACAATAAAAAATACATCGTCCTCTGGCATAACATGCATCCTTCTCTCTCGTGCAGCAGGGAAATCAGTGCCACCATCCTTCTGCCAGGCTATCTGTGGTGTTGGGTGACCAATCGCAGCACATTCTAAACGGGCCATCGCTCCTGCCCGAATAGTAAGATCTGTTGGTGATTTTGTAAATGATGGTAGCACTGCAAAACAAAATAAAATAAAAATTAAGAAAGATATCATACATGTATCAAACGGACATCTCAATTCTGAGGACAACTGTGACTTTACTTGCATCTCAACCAGTGAACTAACAGAAAATGTTAGAAATATACCACCTCAGTAGGAGCAAAGACAGGTGATGCTTCAGGTGTATATGCATTGATGGAACAGATGAAATGTCACTATCTAATCATTTCTCCTTACACATGACCTGTTAGAAATGCACTGCAGGCCAGTCATATTTGAGAAGACGGGTAGTTAAGTTTTATCTGTTCTGTTGAAAGGTACACAATGTACTGTAACTTACCTTCTAGTTGTTCCCTTTCGTTGCTGTGTATTTTCTGAGTTTCAAATTTCACTAGTTCACTTGTAATTAAGATGGGAGCATCACTGATTTTCAGCTTTCATTTTTATATTGTCTGCTTTTATTTCAGAATCCAGCATTTATTTTTGTATGGGAACGAATGAAAAGCTCTCACATTTTTTCCATCCTTTCATTCTACTATGCTATGTTAATTGCTGATATTTTTTTCACGAACATGGATTGTAGTTTTTGACATGCAGGTGGTGAGATAATAAGAAATAAACTGTGAGTAATGCCAGTTTCTCTCTCAGGTTAACAAATGGGTAGAACCCAGCACATGTTTCTATAGTAGATTTAATAAACAAGAAGTTTCATCCATACCATTTTAATGACAGCAAGAGAGTATGGAATGTGCAAAACAAATAAAAATCAAAATTAACAGCAGGAAATCACATCAATATAAACTAGGATACAGGATTACATTACTGCTGCAAAGCGATTAGAAGTTATGAAGTTATGGTATTGCTAGAAGACATGCAAACGCACAGTAAATACTATTATTTCCTTACTTTCCAATGTGTTCATGCTTGGGTGTATAATCATAGCAGAACAATGAAAGACTTAATTAAATAAAGAGCAAAGAAAGGGGAAAAACTGATTGGAGAATGCTGCTCCAACAGCACAATTTGTCAAATCACATACTTTTAAAAAGCACAAGTACAAATGATAGTTACCTCACAGGACGATTGGAAGGGATGGGGAGGAGAACAGATACAAGACAGATATTGCAATATACAAGAATACAAATAAGAGTTTTTAAAACCTCATTGGAGAAAGAGAAGTGGTTCAGCAATGCAATTAATGACGAGGGCGTTACTTGTCCGAGATGACATTTGTAGTATTCTTGTAAACAGACTCTCATTAGAGTCAGAAGGCTGTGGATTTGAAGGCCCAGTCCAAGCCTTCAGCACACAATCCCATTCACACCCTAGTTCCACAAACACTATAAGGTCGCAAGTCTTACCAGACCACAGAGCTGTGCCCTCATTAGAAAGACCACTTTTGATGGTTTAACATGAGGGTCACCACACCTCAGGAAAGTAAGAAGTTGAGCAGGAATATCTTTCATGGTGACTTCAGTCAGCATGGGAATACTCAGTAATTAATGACTAAACGGTAAAGAAAGAAAATGTCTGGTACTTGATCTGTTTGAGAAATCCAAACAAATATAACTGCTTTATCTGTATAAGACAATTCACATACAATTAATTACTGAAGCATGAGAAATGCTTCAAGTGCTTAAGAGGAGTCATAAAGAACACTTCCATACTAGCTTTTGGGCACAATTAAATTCCTGGATGGAAAGCTTTGAATTCAATACATTTAAAATAGTGAATATACCAAATTTAACTTTCAGTATTTGGTCAGTGAAAATTGTTGATACATACTGTTCACTGTTAGCTTGGCTTTGTTGGAGTATGATGAACCAAAATGGTTGGAAATGACACACTGGTATTTTCCTTCACTACTGAAATTCACATGTCGAAGGCGTAAGATGGTAGTATATTCCATGACTTCACCTCCTTGCGACCGGAGATGTGCGTAGTTTTCAATCTCGCCATTATGAAGCACTTCATTATCCTTCTTCCAGGCAAAAGTCATTGGTGAATCACTGCTGCTCGCTGCTGAGCAGATGAAACTGACATTGGAATCTTTTACGGCCGCTTGAGTTTCAGGCTGTTCAATAATCTCAGGTTTGGGGAAGTCATCTGCGAGGAATCATATTTCAATTAAATTTAAAATAAGCAAAACAGAATACCCACTGTAACTGTCAAAATATCTACATGTGCTAATTCCAATATGGACAGATGCTTTGTGTAAAAATCTGAATTAATAAGATATTTGAGAATTATTCACATTAACCATATGCTTACCAATTTTACTCAAGAGATTTAAAAAACTTTAATTTGCATTTTTAAAAAGTGTATCACATACCACATACAAAGTCTTCTGGTTTGGTGGCAAATATACTTTTTCCTTTCAGCCACTGGGGATGAGCACAACTTGCATTAATGAATGGTTGAAATCCATTATCTGTCACCCATTGGTGCAACCATTTTAGCTGGCAATCACAAAGAAGGCTTGTAGTGTTCAAGTACCTAAGAGAAATAGATGTTAAATATAACATAGGTACAGTAAGTTCACAGAAGAAAACAAGATCAGAAGCTATGGCTTGGAACTAAACAACCTGAATAAGACTTTAGATATTACACTGCAATTATATAAAATCTTTGCACTTCGTATACCAAAGATAGGTTTAAATTTAGTTGCAGCCCTTCAGATCATGTAACAGTTGCGTCATGTCACACTTACAATTCGTGAAGCTTCTTCATTTGAGAAAAGGTATTGCTTTGGACAGACATAATTGCATTATTGCTCAGATCACTGCAAAAGAAGGAACGAAGGCAAAATGAAAGATGCATGAATGAAATAATACACCGACTATTAACATTTCTTTTACACAACCTTCAATATTGCATTCCATTGTACTGATCCAACTTTGTCAAATTTAAAATGTTGAATTAAGGGTGACTGCTCAAAGGACGAGCAAACTTTGATTTGGAGGTGCCCGTGTTGGACTGGGGCGTACAACATTAAAAATCACACAACACCAGGTTATAGTCCAATAGGTTTATTTGGAAGCACTAGCTCACCAGCGCTCCGAAAGCTAGTGCTTCCAAATAAACCTGTTGGACTATAACCTGGTGTTGTGTGATGTTTAACTTTAAAGATTACAAACTGTCACTTAATAATCAACTTGTGATAAGAAAAATCAAATTAAAATCCACAGGTTTGCTTTAGATAATCTTCTCTACATCTATACACTACAATCAATACACACTTAGTATAAAAAGTAATTATTTACCACTTTACCAACTAGTGCACGTTAATGATTTAACTGGTTGCAGCACTGAGTACCATTGGTGCTAGAATTACAGGATACTTACAGGTATTCAAGTGCATCCAGGCCAGAAAATGCTTTTCTTGTGATTGATCGAATTCGGTTTCCTTGTAGCCCCCTAGAAAACAAGCATTTAATTTTAATTGTAGGGAAACTGAAACATTCACATTTGAACAAAGTCAGCAGTATTAGTAGAGAAGGGAAGTGTTTGGTACAAAGACATGGATCAAGCTCCATTACACAAAAATTGTATTTCTATTTTTAAATATCTGCAAACAGATCATTTGAAAAATACTCATTGCAACACCATTCTGCTAACTTAATTGAAAATGTTCAATTTTGGAACTAAGATCTCCAGCTACATTGAAATTCACAAACAAGAAAACCCAATTTTAGCTTTGTTTGCTCGGTATCCTGTAATATGCATAAAACAAGGCAAACAGGCCTGGCTCGAAATTTATTATCAAACACTAGCTTTTCAAAATGAAGCCTATGGTGCTACACTTCCAAATACATTCCCAATTGCTTCAATCAAAGCATATAGATTAAACAGCAAGAAAACAGACCATTCAGTCCAACTAGTTTATGCTGATCATAATTTCAAACTAAACAAGTCCCACTGCCTGTGCTTGGCCCATATCCCTCCAAACATTTGTTATTCATGCACTTCTCCAAATGTCTTTTAAACATTGCATCTGTACCCGTATCCACCACCTCCTATGGAAGTTCATTCCACACATGAACCATTCCATGTGTAAAATATTGTCCATGTCTTTTTTAAACCTTTCTCTTCTCACCTTAAAAGTATGTCCCCTGGTCTTGAAATCAACCACCAAACGGAAAAGACACCTGCCATTCACCTCATCCATACCTCTAATGATTTTTATGCACGCCTTTAAGGTCACCCTTCAACTTCCTATGCTCCAGTGAGAGAAGTCCCAGTCTATGCAGCCTCTCCTTAACTCAAACCCTCCAGCTGTTAGCAATATCAGGAAAGATCTGCTCATGATATATATAGTAGTTTTGGATATTTTGTTCACATCATACATCCAGGTACACTGAATAAATAATTGTATATTTGCTTTCCTCACCAGAGACTTAATGCCCTGAGTATTTTCCATATCACTGTTTCAATGAAGGCTAAGTAAATTGTTTCAACACTTAGAAGTTTCCTCTTCTCTATCTCTACCCCTAAATTCAGGTCACATGCAAAAACCATTAAACTGACACCATTTCAGTTGCTTAGCAATCACAAACAAGCATTACAAACAAAATAAACACTTACAATTTCTTAAGTTTGCTCAATTCAGAGAAAGCCCCATTCATATCCTCAATAGTCCATGAGATTTCATTGTTTCTCAGGTCTCTAGTTGGGTGGATTAAGAAAAGGAATTAAATAATAGAAAAACAAACATTTTCTAAAACACAGAACAGATGGGACATCTGATTTGTGAAAGCTAGCTATGTAAAAATTATTTGAGCAAAGATATGTTTCTGTCGCTAAGGATTGAACTTCAAAAACAATTACAACTGTACAAATGGTCTGTTGGCGGAAATTTCTTTGAACCATTTCTATTACCGAATGGACTTTACAATAAAAACCCTCGATGTTTGCCTTTGAGTAGTAATTCTGTTGACCTGTGCAGTTTCCTAATCGAGGTGAAATGTATTCACAAGCACTCAATAGTTGGAAGCAACCAGCTTTCTAAAATGCTGCACGATCTGTTGAATATTTAGAGCACTTTTTTGCTTCAATTTACTTCCTAAGGAATGTTTTGCTATGCCTACCAGAATCCTGTTCACCCTGACAATGGGTCGTGCCTTTTGAGGAACAGATACATTGGTGATGACAAAGTCAATTGGGTTTTACTCCTTGAGCTTCTCGCAGCACTTGCTGCAGATCCAGCATGGTAAATATGCCTTTTGACACAGTAGTGTTACAACTGACCAAACTGATACCCTTGACAGTATATGTTTATAGTTCCCAACTGGATTTCAGTCTATGGCCTTACTGCCTGCAATACTTCTTCCAATGGTAATCAGTAGGTTCCCTTACTGGTCTTTCACCTGATGCCATGAAATGTCATGGGGTCCATAGTCCATGTCAAAGACTCCCACTGCATCGTGCAAAGTCATTTCCTTAGGTGGGTGTATCCAGTCAGTGGGCCAGGATACATCCAGATATGATGACAGAGGAATATGGGACATTAACTACAATGTATGATTTAGTAAATATAACCAGATCAATGCTTAATCCATGCTAAAGAGCAGTCTGACAATTTCAATACCAGGGACAGATCAAGAAATAGAACCATGTGTCAGATATGCAAAAGAAAGATGACTGAGGATAAATGTATTGGGACTCCAGAGGCATTATGTTATGTGTGTGAGAAGTGAAGCCATCAAAGTGAACTTTCTGTCATATCTGGCAAGTCCAGAATGGAACCAGGTGAATGCAGTCCAACTCGGCGGGATGACAGGGATAATATTGAGGTCAAATGCCTAAAGGGACAGACAGTTTAGGTAGGATGGACAAAGATAGTTTGTCACTGCCATAGTACACAGGATGTCCTGTGGCATTAACATCTGTTTCAGTATCATGACAGGATAGAAACTTGGCCAGAGCACAAACATGAAGAAAACAGACAGGCAAACTCAGACTGAAACGAATATCTGTGTTTCAACAAATAAATCACTAGTTTTTCAAAAAACAGAATCATAAAACTTACAGGCTATGCAAGCTGGAAAGTCCTCCAAAGGCACCATCAGCAATGTAGCTCACTTGATTGTTTCCGATATACAGCTGTCCAAGAAGGCTCAGGCCAACAAAGCTGGAATCTTCTAAACGTGTCAACTCATTGAACGAAACATCTCTGTCAATGGGGAAAAAATATATTTTACATTGCAAACAATAAAAATACAAGATTCAGCCTGGCTACATTTAAATGGCTTCAAATTCAATTTTCCAGTGATTCAACAAATTTACGTAGTGACCGGATGGGCCACACAAACCAGGAACATACCAATTTTAGTTGCCAGCCAGATCCAAATTATGCAAGCTCATACACTGTGGCAGCAACATCGAGACTATGATTAAGATTTGGAACCGGTACTCTTGCAAAGTCCAAATTGGCTACTGTAGTTTACACATGAACATTTTCTGTCCTGAATATCCTGCTTTAGCCCTGCAACCACCCCTTTAATTTTACCTGAGCTACTTGTGTTAAAATTAGAGATTAGCTTTTTCTCACTCAAGCACATATACTTCTGGCCTTTTCTTCAGAATGCATCCAAACCAAAACTGTACAGTTACCAACTTTGGACAGACAATCTCCAACTGTAACACACCCTTTTTTGACTTATTTGACTTCCCAGAACCAGAGAGTCAACAGAATTCCTTCTTTCTTCACACTGAAGGCATAATGATCCAAAAGGGTTTCATCTAAACAGAGAAATTCTTCTCCTCCCCTCCTATTAGTAATACATTTTTCTCAGTCAACATAAAAGGTCATTAAAATCTCCTAACATTACTGCTCTATTTTTGCTACATCTTTGAAACTTGTTGACAAAAGATTCCTCTCTTACACTATGAAAATAAAACTCCCAGAAATGTAATAACACCCCCTCAGTTTCTCAACTAAGGCCAAACAATGACAAACTGTGGAATGTTCTCAGGAGACGGCTTGGAAAAAACATGAGAGAGAGAAAAATGGACAAAAATTATTTTAAAAGTTTAGGTAGCCCAGGAGATATCTAGCAGAACCTGATTTAAAGAAATGAAGTGTACTTAATTTTGTTAATATCACTGCAACCACAATATCCAAGCTGTTTTGCACTGTAGTGGTTCAAAAGTGGGCCAGAAAGTGAATAGGAGGTTTCAAGGACCAGTATTCTATATTGCTCCATCAGAGACCTACCAATCTAATTCATTCCTGCTTAGAAGATGGTGTCTATATCAATCATCTAATTAAGATCCAGCTTCTGACATTATACTGCGAAATCAATACTCCGCAGCACAGCAGCAAATCTGTACACTCAGCTTTACCAGCTCTTGGAAATGCTCCTGGAAATGTGCATGGTTTTAAAATAACAAATGATGTCTCGGCAGAGGTGACAAGAAATGAACTAAGTATTAACATGGATTAAGATTATTGGAAATGTAGCAAGGGGCCTGATGAGCAAAAGACATATTCTTGAATGGAACTGCTGCAATGATTTTCACTCAAGAGACAGTCTCTAGTTAAACCAAAGCAACTTATTAGGTTATGTACATGGGGCTGGATTTTACATTTCTCAGCAGTATGAGGAAGGTAGAACAGAAATTGAGTCATCATCATGCTACCGCTTTTCCTGATCATTGAATCAAGCATTAGTTGGTCAATTCGGGGCCGTCCAGCCAAATAAAGATGAAAAGGAAACTCTGCCCATTTGGGAGTCTTGCCTACTGTGTCAGTCATCAGAAGGTTTACGCTGCAAATAGGAAGAAGTTGGTCATGGTTTCAAATTTAACCCCAGCCCCAATCTCAGAATCCACCTTTATTCTGTAATCAAGACTCAAAATTATTTTTAAAAATAATAAACAAACATACAGATGCTGCCAGCCGGAGCAGAATCTATCATTCAGTCATAATCCCAGTGGCAGAGCTCTTTTACTGCTTGGGTACCCCCTGGTTTAAGCTGCCATAAAACACACGCTTGCTTTCAAGGCTAAAAGCCTGGAATATGCAGGGGGAAACAAAAAGAAAATTTCAGATGATGGGTCACTAGCAAGCTCAATAGTTTAAGTATTAGCAGTTTCAGAGTGGAAGATAGGACTCCGATTTCTTTGCTCACATTCTGTAATTTGGGAGACTGTCACGAGGCAGTTTTATTGCTCATCTTTGAAATCCAGCCCAAACGCACAAGTATGTTGCAACTTAGCAAATTCTCCTCAAACTAAGCTACTATTGGACAAGCAACTCAATATTTGCTAGTTAACGGTTCTTGTTGAAATGACTGTTTGAAAGTGACAACTCCAATACAGAGGAACCTCAGTTATCCGAATATCGGAATATCCGGCAAGATCACAATGTCCCGATGCTCGACTAAACTATGCTACCTTGCATTCCATTATCCAAACGAAGTAATCCCCGCCAGTGTCCCTCGGATAACTGAGGTTTCTCTGTATTGCAGAAGTGAGCACCATGTCCAATTACCGTTCAGCACTCTCATTTCTGCAGGTCAGGACGTGGTCAGGACGGCAAAAGGGTTACTTGGGCTGCTGAAACTCATAGGACACTGCCAGTAAGATAGTGAGGGTAACCCCCTGGAATTTAAAGGAATCTCTCACAAGAGGTTCAAATTACTTGCCAATCAATCATCTTTCACAGTAGCACTGGTTCCCCAAACCTCAATCCCTTTAAACACAGCATCCACACTGGAATACAGAGATTACTGTCATGACACTAAACCAAAAGGTATCCATCGTTAAATAACTAATTTTTAAACACTGAAAGAAGTTTACTTAATTTAAAAACGGTTTTCTACATTTCATTATCACACCACTGGGAGACCTCAAAATCAATTCCAAAAGATTCTTCACTTCCCATTTATATGGGTGGCCACTTTTGCTATTTAGATGACTACATCAACCAACTGAACACAGCAAACTTTGTTTTAACCAGCACCTTATGTCAGTCTCGATAAACCAGCAAGAATTATATACCTCAAATTCTGGAAGTTTACTGTATTTTTGCGACATCCACACTATGTCAGTCGAGGGTACAAACGAGAAGGCTCTCTGCTGTTAATTTTTATTTAAAGCAAAGTGGCATTCTTGTTTAAGTGATTTATGTTATAAATAAATATAACAATGATGCCTATACCCCCTGCATTATGTTTATGTTGCTTAGTGTGCGTTTTTACATCGATTATGTGAACCTCTTGATCAACTGGTACACTCTTGGTCCCATAGGTGCCGGTTAATAAAACGTTTGCTGTGTGAAAGTGACAATTGATTAATTAATTTGATTTTAATGGTGTTGATCGAGAGTGGAGTGTTGGCCATGAACTCAAAACTCCTGTTTTGTTTATTCTAATAATGCTGTTTGGGTTTTCCGTGAGGAGGCAGGACCTCACTAAGTGCAAGACACAATCTATTCCACAATTGGTTTATGTTCTTCAGCAGGATACCTGCTGCTTATTGCGTTTTACAAATTAAAGAATACTAAGTTAGTACAAATCCAATTTGTGTTCATAGCTGTAAAATTAAAAATAGACAAAAAAAGCATTATAAGCAAGTCACTTGTGTTTTGAAAATAAATCTTGCATCTTACCTCTCATAAGAAACACTACTTTGGTCATCTTAATTAAAAGAAACTTTATAAAAAATACACTCAAACATAAAGCTAACATTTTGGCTTGATTTCGGGACTGGAACTGGAATGGAATAAAAGCTACTCACAGTTCACTGAGTTTTTGGCAGAACTCCCAGGCATCTGGGTTGATCCTGTTGATGGCATTCTGGCTAAGGTTAAGTTGTTGCAACATGAGTAAGCCATACAACCATCCTTTCGTTACTTCTGTCAGATTGTTAAAATCTAATTGTCTGGGAAAAGAATTAACAAAAAAGTAATCTTGAATTATCCTGAAAAATAGGTTTTATTATTTACTTTACCTGTTTATTACACGGTTAAAAAGCTTGGCAAAGGCAATTTAAAAAGAAAGAGGCCATGTGGCTGGATTCTCTGGAATGAGAGTCAACTGCCAGAGCTGCGAGGCCAAAAAGGTAGAAAGCAGCTCATTTTACAAACAAGTTTTTACATATTTTGCTGAACCAAGTACTTTGTGTAAAAAAAAATTCTAGGTGAAGATTCAAATGAAGTAATTTCATAACATGCAAACATATGAATAAAAAGTCTTTTACAGCATCTAAGATTCGAAATGAATTCTATTTTGGCCTTATGAATCGTTCATATGAAAACCATACTAAGTAATTAAAAGCAGTTCTCACAAAGTCTCGATGTTACTCAGTCCCCAGAAAGCTCCATCCATGAGTTTACTAATGCCATTTCGTTGTAACTTCAGAGATTTCAAAGCACTAAGTCCTTGAAATGTAAGACCATCCACTTTTTTAATTTTATTGCGGCTAAGTTCCCTGCAACAACATAAAAACACAAGTCTGGAATGGCAAAGCAACAGATTTTTCCACTTTAAATATAAATGAATAACTAGTAAAGTGAACATTTAAACCCGAAATTCAGATAAAACACAACTTAAACTCGCAAGTGCTTTTTCAAATTTTGAAATGAAATAAATGAACTTACAACTGCTGAAGATGGGACAGCTTAAACATCTTTGAAGGAATAGCTGAAATTTTGTTCCGGTTTAGCTTTAGGATTTGTAGTGTGTTGGAAAGATTGTCAAAGCAACCAGGATCCAAAGAAGTTATTTTGTTATTGTTGATGTACCTAAACAATAATGCTCACAATTAGGAAATCTTATGTAATGCTACACCATCTGCAGAAGTGTCCAGCGAACAAATAAAGTTTAATTTCTCAGCAAGTCAGTAATATTGCCTCCAATCCCTGCCCAGAATCTTTAGAAGTACACAAAAGACATAACATTCATGAGATGCTCATCAGGAAAATCTTTGTTTCAATCCCTAGACTATTTTAGATTAACCAATTACTTCTCTGGTGACAGCCAGGCTACAAGAGCTGACCTGGATGCGTTATCAGCCAGTGGCTTCACCCCAAATTACCTCACATCAAGTGAGCCCGAGGAGAATGAGTAGCTTGAGCTCAGGTGCACCTACCCCAAATCAAATTGCTTGCCAACACTTGACTAACCTTGGACATGAAAAATTAACATTCAGACAAGGAAGCAAGCACTGTGAACGAGCACCTGAAACAAAGCCAGCATAAACTGCCCTCAAAAATGAAGAGAAAAATTTCAGTCATTTGGTTGTACAGAATTTTAGCATTGCTGAGACATTTTGTCCAAGTTTTTCTGTCCTTACAAAAGGCTCCTAATTTCTCCTTCATTGGTTTGAAGTCCATTTGTTCTAATTATACTTCTGAAGAAACTAGGGACTTTGATCCATATCAAATGTATAAAATAGATCCAAGAGACCACTGAGCTACTTATAATTGTTATCTCTAGTGCAATATAGGAAGAAACCTTGAGAGAACTCTTCCTAGGAAGATTTACTGCATTCAGTAGAATTTACATGGTGAAAGGCAGCCCTGTAAAATAAGATCCTATATTTTGAACAAGATTAGATTGAAAAGGTCTGCTTAATAATCAGTTTCCTCTCCTCATTCTGAAGCTCTACCCATCTACTAAAACACAATTCTTTTACCACAACTAGCACAAAATGTAAGAAGTTAGGCCACACACTTACAGACACCGAAGTTGCAGAGGTGGAAATGTTTTCAATTCCGAAATGTGATTGTTACTGAGATCCAGTGTTTCCAAAGACCGGAATGGTGTCAGTTGCTCAGATCTTACCTCAACAATTTTGTTATAAGACCTGTGGCAAAAATGAGATTTGATGAACAAAAACTAAAAGGTGCAAGCTCTTGGATTCAAGTACATAGTTATAAATTTAGCCTTAGTATTAAAAAAAAGCCAAGTAGAACTGTAGCAAAAGTACTCTTACCACTTTTCTGACAAAAGAGTGGTGCAACAAAATAGCACATTATACTTTTAGACAAGAAATGATGAAATAATCCAACTGGATGTGTATTCCGAGAAAACCAATTTCTTCTTAGAGATAATGTAGCAGCACAAATTCAGAACAAAGAGATTGCAGCAGTGAAAATGTTAGTAAATTATTTGTGAAATTTTCTTTTCTACCAATTTGCAGTTCTGTATGTTGGAGGAGAGCTAACTTCTGAATCCAAATGGATCATAATTGTTGACTGTACAATTTGATTATTTATGAGCCAGTTTCAATAGGTGCTGCATTCAACTAACTTTTATTGCTGCCTTGTTTTAGTAAATGCCCAAATGATAGAGTCATGGGTGATCATGAAAGGGGCTCATTAGAAAGCTCCACAAGCTTTCCACAACTTACAATTTACAGTATCTAAACACTTTTAAAACATGCATAAACAATTTATGGATGCTTACTTGTAAACTGATTTATTTAAGGGTGTGTGTTTATTTAATATAAGCAAAGTGCAACAAACAACTTGTTGCTCACACTCCATACACCCTCGATTACAGCTGAAACTTAACAACCACTTTTAATTCAGTTCTACTGGCATGAATGTTATTTCTATGAAGTAATAGTTCACACAAAGTACATACATAATTTCAGTTAATGATATATTAAACAAAATTCTGACATGCTAACATGCTAAAACTGTGACTTTAAAGCATTTGTTTTAACTTAATACAAGCAGTCAAGGTCAAGAATATTGACTTCCCATGTTCTAAACAGAACCCATCTACCTATCTCCTCTAATCCACTGATTGCAATTGGGATTGGTTAATTATTTAGTATTTGCACTGAAGGATGAGACACTGACCTTTATACTAAAATAATGCAGGTTACACTAATAGGCCAACACACAAGAAAGTTTGGTGGAGGTTTGAGAAGTGACAGTGGAGGAGTTAAGTGCAGGAAACAACAATACAATCCAAGAAACAGAGATCCTTCCACTTGATGGCTTCAGGAATTAGAATCATAGAGAAGTTCAGCACAGAAACAGACCCTTTGGTCCAACTTGTCCATGCCGACCAGATATCCTAACCTAATCTAGTCCCATTTGCCAGCACTTGGCTCATATCCCACTAAACCCATCCTATGTACATACCCATCCAGATGCCTTTTAAATGTTGAAATTGTACCAGCCTCCACCACTTCCTCTGGCAGCTCATTTCACACATGCACCACCCTATCTGTGAAAAAGTTGCCCCTCAGGTTTCTTTTATATCTTTCCTCTCTCACCTTAAATGTATGCCCTCTAGTTCTGGACTCCCCAACCCCAGGGAAAAGACTTTGTTTCTTTATCCTATTCATGTACCTCATGATTTTATAAACCTCTATAAAGGTCACCCCTCAGCCTCCGATGCTCCAGGGAAAACAGCCCCCGCCAATTCAATCTCTCCCTATAGGTCAAATCCTCCAACCCTGGCAACATCCTTGTAAATCTTTTCCGAACCCTTTCAAGGTCCACAACATCCCTCCAATAGGAAGGAGACCAGAATTGCACACAATATTCCAAAAGTGGCTTAGCCAATGTCCCGCAATATGACCTCCCAACTCCAATGCTCTGATCAATAAAGGAAAGCATACCAAATGCCTTCTTTATTATCCTACCTACCTGTGACTCTACTATCAAGGAGCTATGAATCTGCATTCCAAGCTCTCTTTGTTCAGCAACACTCCCTAGGACCTTACCATTAAGTGTATAAGTCCTTCTCTGATATGCTTTTCCAAAATGCAGCATCTCACATTTGTCTAAATTAAACTCCATCTGCTACTCCTCAGTCCATTGGCCCATCTGATCAAGATCTCCCTGTACTTTGAGGTAACCTTCGTCACTGTCCATGACACCTCCAATTTTGGTGTCATCTGTAAGCTTACTAACTACGCCTCTTATGCTCACATCTAAATCATTTATGGACCCAGCACTGATCCTTGTGGCACTCCACTGGTCACAGGCCTACAATTTGAAAAGCAACTCTCCACCACCACCTTCTGTCTTCTACCTTTGAGCCAGTTCTGTATCCAAATGGCGAGTTCTCCCTGTATTCCAGGAGATCGAACCTTGCTAACCAGTCTCCCATGGGGAACCTTGTCGAATGCCTTACTGAAGTCCATATAGATCACATCCATCGTTCTGCCCTCATCAATCCTCTTTGTTACTTCTTCAAAAAACTCAGTCAAGTTTGTGAGACATGATTTCCCACGCACAAAGCCATGCTGACTATCCCTAATCAGTCCTTGCCTTTCCAAATGTGTGTACATCCTGTCCCTCAGGATTCCCTCCGACAACATGTCCACCACTGATGTCAGGTTCACTGGTCTATAGTTCCCTGGCTTGTCCTTACCACCTTTCTTAAATAGTGGCACCACATTAATCAACCTCCAGTCTTCTGGCACCTCACCTGTGACTATCAATGACACAAATATCTCAGCAAGAGGCCCAGCAATCATTTCCCTAGCTTCCCAGAGTTCTAGGGTACACCTGATCAGGTCCTGAAACACACAAAACTGAATGAATCTTCAAGACATCCAGCACCACCTCCTCTGTAATATGGACATTATTTTCAAGATGTCACCATCTATTTCCCCACATTCTACATCTTCATGTCCTTCTCCACAGTAAACACTGATGCAAAATACTCATTTAGTATCTTCCCCATCTCCTGTGGCTCCACACACAGACTACCTTGCTGATCTTTGAGGGGCCCTATTCTCTCCCTCATTACGCTTTTGTCCTTAATGTATTTACAAAATCCCTTTGGATACTCATTAACCCTACTCACCAAAGCTATCTCATGCCCCCTTTTTGCCCTCTTGATTTCCCTCTTAAGTATACTCCAATTGATCTTCTAAGGATTCTCTCGATCTCTCCTGACTATATCTGACATATGCTTTCTTCTTTTTCTTAACCAAAACCACAATTTCTCTCGCCGTCCAGCATTCCCTACACCTACCAACCTTTCCTTTCACCCCAACAGGAATATCCTGACTCTGGATGCTTGTTATCTAATTTTTGAAGGTTTCCCATTTTCCAGCTGTCCCTTTACTTGTCAACATCTGCCCCCAATCAACTTTTGAAAGTTCTTGCCTAATAGCCTCAAAATTAGCCTCCCTCCAATTGAGAACTTCAATTTTTAGATCCTGTTTATCCTTTTCCACCACTATATTAAAACTAATAAAATTATGGTCACTGGCCCCAAAATGCTCCCCAACTGACAGCTCAGTCATCTGCCCTGCCTTATTTCCCAAGAATAGGTCAAGTTTTGCACCTTCACTAGTAGGAACATCCACATACTGACTCAGAAAACTTTCTTGTACACTCTGAACAAATTCCTCTCCATCTAAACCCTTAACGCTATGGCAGTCCCAGTCTATGTTTGGAAAGTTATAATCCTCTACTAGAACCACCCTAATATTCTTATAGGTAACTGAAATCTACTTACAAACTTGTTTCTCAATTTCCCACCGACTATTAGGGGGTCTATAATACAATCACAATATGATCATCCCTTTCTTATTTCTCAGTTCCATCAAATAACCTCCCCGAATGTATTCCCAGGAATATCCTCCCCAAGTACAGCAGTAATGCTGTCCCTTATCAAAACATATCACTTCCCCCTCCTCTCTTGCCTCCCTTTCTATCCTTCCGATAGCATTTACATCCTGGAACATTAAGCTGCCAGTACTGCCAGTGCTGTCCATCCCTGAGCCATGTTTCTGTAATTGCTATGATATTCCAGTCCCATGTTCCCAACCGTGCCCTGAGTTCATCTGCCTTCCGTTAGACCTCTTGCATTGAAGTAAATACAGTTCTATTTGCCAGTCCTCCTTGTTCTCTGCTTTGTTCCTTCCTGCCCTGACTGTTTGACTCACTCCTTTTACCAACTGTACCAGTTGCGAATTGATCTCTTTCCTCACTTTTTGCCTGGGTCCTACCTCCCCCCCTAACCATACAAGTTTAAATCCTCCCAAGCACCTCTAGCAAATCTCCCTGCCAGTATATTAGTTCCCTTCTAATTCAGCTGCAATCCATCCTTCTTGTACAGATCACTTCTACCCCAAATGTTAACCATTCTCCCATACACCAGCTCCTCAGCCACACATTCATCTGCTCTATCCTCCTATTCCTACCCTCACTAGCTCAAAGCACCAAGGAGTAATCCTGATATGACTTACCGAAAGGACCTCCTTTTTAAATTCCTGCACAACTTTCTATATTTTCCCTTCAGAATCTCATCCCTTTCCCTTCCTATGTCGTTGGTTCCAATGTGTACAACGACCTTCTGGTGGTCCCTCTCTCCTTTGAGAACATTCTGCAACCTCTGAGACATCCTTGATCCTGGTGCCAGGGAGGCAACACACCATTCTGATTTTTCGCTGCTGGCTGCAGAAACATGTCTGTGTTTCTGACTAGAAAGTCTCCATCACAATCGATCACTCGAAACCAGACATTCCCCTCATTACATTAGAGTCTGTTTCGATACCAGAAACTTAGCTGTTCGTGCTACATTCCCCCGAGAGTCCATCACCCCCGACATTTTCCAAAACAGCATACTTGTTTGAAATGGGGATAGCCACAGAAGAGTCCTGCACTATCTGCCTACCTCTCTGACCTTCCCTGGAGATAACCCATTTTCCTAACTGTATCTGCAGCTTTTCTCCCTTCCTGTAATTGCTATCTATCACACCCTATCTCTTGTAAATTCCTCATTGCCTCTATTTGCCGCTCCAACTGATTCATTCGATCTGATAGGATTTGAAACCAAACACACTTCCTGCAGACATAATCCTCAGTAACAACAGAAACTCTCCCTAAACTCCCACATTCAACAAGAGCATATCACTCTATTAAAGGCCATCTTTGCTACTTCACAATCTACAGACCCAGAAAATAGCATCACGTGGTGGTGTATGAATGAATATGAACTTGAAAACTTCCAGCCTCAGCAACTGGTCTAATTTGGGTATGTGAAGTATTGAAGCTTCAGTGTTCTTGGGTGGGGATGACAGGGGGCAAAACATTAGCAATCTTTTGGTCACTGGTTCCACTACAAACAACTATGTGACTAGGTCAGCCTAGCTCTTAATGATCTTCCGAGCGGAACAGATGTAAAACTTGCCCCCCACTCCTCCTTCTCTGTCCAAGGCCCCAGAAGATCTTTTCACATCCGACAAATTTTGCTGCACATCCATCCATCTCATCTACTGTGTCTGTTGCTCTCGATTTAGTCTCTTCCACACTGGGGAGACAGGATGCCAACTCGCGTTTCATGGAATATCTCTGGGACACATGCACCAAACAACCCCACCATCCTGTGGCCAACCACTTCAACTCTCCCTCCCACTCCACCAAGGACATGCAAGTCCTGGGCCTCCTCCACCGCCAAGTCCATGCCTGGCAGAAGCATGTTCCATCTTCCGCCTCGGGACCCTTCAACAATACGTCATCAACATAGACTTCATTACTTTCCAAATCTCCCCTCCCCTCATCCCAGATCCAACCCTCCAATCGGCACCACCCTCTTGACTTGTTCTACCTGTCCATCTATTGTCATCCCGTTTCCCCCTCTCAGTCGAAACAAAATGCTCAGAGACAGTGCGTCTTTCCTCCTTCATCTTTATTCTGGGCCCTGAAAGGACACAGAACGGTCCCCCAAACGCACAGAAACACAAGTTCACAGTCTTCTCTGGAACAGCAGTTTCTCAATGAATTATATGGTCATTTCACAGGGAGGAGCATCCAGATAAGGCCACATACATATTGATTGGGTGACCATTACAATCAGAGTGTGTCAATAGCAAAGATTAAGCCATCTGCTGTCACACAATGAATAACTGGCTTCACATAATGAAAACTGGCTTCAACATAATGAAAACTGGCTTTAACATAATGAATATGTTTTACCTTGTTAAACTGACCTCACATACTGAATGCTTCCAATACTATTAAATGGTTCTACATAATGAATGCTTTTCCACCTTGTTAGGCCACTACCCTTGCCTCCAGCACACCATTGTTAACTGCAAGTTCTTATCTGATCCAAGTCATGCTCAGCTGAACCTCTTTCACAAAACCTCTTCCTTGCCTGCTTATACCCTATACATATTCTCACATCTTCCTTCCCACCTATCCACTCCACCCTCCCCACCGACCTATCACAAATCACCCCCACCTGCATTTTCCTATTGCTTTCCCAATCTTCCCAAGCCCCACTCCCATCTTCCTTTTTATCTTTCAGCTCCCCCCCTCCCACAGTCCTGATTGACGTCCTTATGCCCAAAATGTTGACTCTCCTGCTCCTCAAATGCTGCCTGATCTGCTGTGCTTTTCCAGGGCAACACATTTCGACTGACTGTCCAGCATCTGCAGTTCACTTTCTCCTATTTATTGTACATAGTCACTTGTGAACAGCCATTATTACCATCCACAAAACTGGTACACAAGTTGCAACTTATCAGAGAAGCGGGCAACAAAATCATAGAAAGCCAAGGGCGTTTAAATGACAAATCTATCTCTACAAAGGGAGTGAAACTGAATAACATTTCTCTATTTCAGTTTGCTCCAATCGTCCATTCCTACACCCCACCCTATTCATTATACGCTGCAAATTCATAATTTTAAAATATTAGTCTAATTGATTCATTACTGTCACATGTCCCAAGATATAGTGAAGTGTTCCTTTGTGTGCTGTATGGGCAGATCATATCGTATAAAGTGCATCAGATTAGCAAAACAAAGTGCAAAATATTGTGTTTCAGCTGCAGAGAAAATGCAGAGAGAGATTTCAGAATTAACATTTGCAAGGTCTGATCAAAAGTCTGATAACAATGGGTAAGAAGCTGTTCTCGAATCTGCTCATACACTTATTCAAACATTTCTCTCTTCTGCCCGATGGAAAAGGGTTGAAGAGAGTATAATCAGGATGGGAGGGGTCTATCATTAAGTCAGATGCTTTCCCAAGGCAGAAGGAAGTAGAGATGGAGTCAATGGATTAGCGTGATGGACTGGGCTGCGTTCACGACTCTGTAGTTTCTTGCAGTATTGGGAAGAGCAGTTGCCATACCATGCTGTCGTGCATTGGGATAGAATGCTGTCTAAGGTGCATCTACAAAATTTGCTAAGTCTTTGTGGACATACCCAATTTCCTTAGCCTCCTGGGGAAGTGGATATGATATTGCCGTGCTTTCTCGCGTCGACGTGGGTATACTGGGACAGGTTGTTGGTGATCATCACTCCCAGGAATTTGATCATCTCAGATTGTATGGCACAATCAGATGTAGCAACAGTGAGCTGCGTTTGTCATTTAAAGCTTCAATTATATCCATTTCTACCACCTTTTCAGATAGTGAATTCTAGATTTTAAGAACCCTTGCAGTATTTTAAATCTATGATCTTTGGTTAACAACCCACTTGCCGTCAGAAACAGAGCAAGATAAAAAGAACCGTTCAGAATTTTCTCTCAACTTCCCATTTTTGCTCAGAGAACAATCTTAGCTTCTCCAATCTCTACAAGTCCCTACTCCTGATAAATATCCTCTACACATTTGTTAAGACCTAAGTGTGGTACCAAGTATGATGCAGAATACTGCAGTTGAGGCATAAACAGAGACTTTCAAATAGCATAATTTGAGTACAATATACCCATCTACAAAGCCAAGCACTTTAGCTACCTTATTAAAATGTATCCTGCCACTTTCAAAGATTTGTGAATTTACATGCCAGGTCTCTCAACTCTTACATCATCTTCAAGATAGTATAATTTATATTACATTAACTCTCCATGCTGTTCCTCATAATGTGCATCGTTATCCACATTAAACCACATACTGGCCATTTCACCAGACTGTGCTCATATAGCTGAAGTCTGCTATTAGTATGACCCCTATTTACGTCATCAAGTTTTGCAATGCCTGCAATCTTCAAACCCAAACTCAAGTGTAAGCCATTCACATACAGGAAAACAAAAATCAGTCATGATATTTGGGGATTTCTACATTATACCTCTCCTCTATGTCTAGACTCCTACAGCCTGGATAATTACTGAGAGTTCCTACACACACTTCTGCAGTTGAATATATCAGTCATTGGTACTCTTATGTGCCTCTTCAAAGTCCATATATTCAGCATTCACCACATTATTTTTATCACTGTTGTCACTACAAAAATGTAGAATGAAGTTTAGTCAGCCACAAATGCCCATTAATCTCTTGTATTAATCCTTGCTTCTTTGATTCTCAGTGCGACTGATAAGAAGAGTCTGCTGACAGTAGCAATTTATTTGAATGGACTTATAATAATGATGCCACATCCCAACCGAGCATAATTTTATAAATAACGCAGTGCTTCATAATACTGTGATATAATCACACTGCAAATGCCAAACAGTCAACTTTTCCAAGAACACTTGCTGCTTGAAAGATTCAATGCCTGATTTATGGATGTCAGCACTACCTAGTGAATTTGAAACAGCAGAACATGGTGTGCTATGCCATTCAAGTTAAAAATATAACAGAGGCGGTACATCGCAGAAACAATATGCTCAGTTCTCATGCCATAATGCAAACCTAAACGCACAAATATACAATCTCAAAAGGGACATGGGTTACTTCTTTCAATAGGTTTATGATATATGTCATGCAATATGCAAGACTATATTAAAAATAGGAACCTATCTCAACATAACCTGTTTTCTGTATTTAGTATGAGCTCATCCTACTACTATTTTTCATTTTTCATGATTATCACTCCCTTGCTCGAGGTCACAATGCTACTGCTGGTCTCACACTAAAAACTGAGGTTGATACACAAACGTAACAATCATCAATAATCAAATCTCCGGGGAATGAGACCAACACAAAATAGTGATACGTGACTGAAAAGTCTACTACGGTCCACGTTATCCAATAAATTAAGTATCATATCATCTTTTATTTCTCTGCAAAAACTCTATTTTGCCAGTTCCTGAACTTGTCAAGTCACCCCACAGTAAACCCTTCAGAGTCAATTCTATACACACACCAGCTTGTGTGTCAAGTATGGAAATCAAAATGTTGTTTCACAACGAGCTTTTAAAAGCCTAGATGAGCTTGAAAAAGGGGTTTAGAAATTTTAGACAAGACAGCTTATGTCCAGAAATAAGGGAGATTCATATTTATGCAACGGAAATAGGTAAACTAATTGAATTCAGGAAAATTTGTATACTGAAGAGTCACAATGACAAAATGGCAACGATGCATCAAAAACTTTAGCACCTAAAGCAAAAAGGGTTCTGTTACTAGCCAACAGCTACCTAAATACAATGTAGATTCACAGGTACAGAGCAAGGCAACCATGAATCTACATTGTAGCTAGGTAGCTATTGATTGATCAGATGTGGAGTTTGCTTACGTTTTAACAAGTGTAAACAACTTCAGTTCAAAACTTCTTGGTTATGAATTTGCGATAGTAATCAGAAGAATTATTTCTCACAGAGTATAAAAATGACGCAAGTTGAGAAAAACTAAGAGATCGGATATGACTTCAACTAACAATAGGTGGGCTGTGTCCAATGTTCTTGTTTTATTTCAGGCTCCTAAGATCTTTTAGGATTCAATTAAACAACACAAGTATAAAAATTCATTCACGTTGTTCATTACTGATCATTTCAAACAGCCGAAAAACATACCACAAACTGCATTATCAAAACTTCAATGTGAGCATCACATGTTGCAATTCTCTGGTTGTTGGGAATGGAATAATTAAGAGTATTTCACAAATCAAACCGAAGACTTTCCAGGGTTTAATGACTAAACTGCTCATGAGCAACTGTGGAAGTTCTTCTTTCTTCAGTTTATTCAAAACCATAAAGTCAGAGCTGTATAGCACAAACAGACCCTTTGGCCCAACTCCTCCATACCCATCAGATATCCTAAATTAATCTAGTCCCATTTGCAAGCATTTGGTCCATATACCCATCCAGATATCTTGCCTTTTAAATGCTGTGATTCCCCCACTTCCTCTCACAACTCATTCGATACACACACACCACCCGCTGCTTCAAAAGGTTGCCGCTCAGGTCCTTTTTAAATCTTTCCTCTCTCATCTTAAACCAATGCCTTCTAGATTTGGATTCTCCACCCCGGGGAAGACAACCCTGCCTGAGCACCTTATCTATGCCCTTCATGAATTTATAGATCTCTACAATGGTCACCACCCCCCCCCCCCCCCCCCCCCCGCACCCCCAAAATACTCCAGGGAAAATAGTCCCAGTCTATTCAGCCTCTCCCTATAGCTCAAACTGACTTAGCAGTTCCAATACAACTCAATACATTTTACTTCACTTTTTAAAAATTTACAGCAATAAAATGTATCCATACATAGGTGACAAACCCAGTAAATCTTGCATTTTGGCCGAAGATCAAGCATTATACCAACATGAACAGGAGCAGAGAAAAGGCCATTCAGCCAGTTGATTTGCTGACTTTCTACCACAATACCATTTTCTTGCACCATTCCTGTTTCCTGTGATGTTTACAATATGCAAACATCTGTCAATCCCGGTCTTGAACATTCTCAATGACTAAGCTCCAGAGTTCCCTGGAGCAGAGAATAAAAAAGATTCACTGAATTCCCCATCTTTTACCAAAAAAATTGCACTACTCTGGGTTCTCTACTTTTTGTCATTTACATAAATGATTTGGATGTGAGCATAAGAGGTACAGTTAGTAAGTTTGCAGATGACACCAAAATTGGAGGTGTCGTGGACAGCGAAGAGGGTGACGTCAGATTACGAAAGGATTTGGATCAGATGGGCCAATGGGCTGAGAAGTGGCAGATGGAGTTTAATTCAGATAAATGCGAGGTGCTGCATTTTGGGAAAGCAAATCTTAGCAGGACTTATACACTTAATGGTAAGGTCCTAGAGAGTGTTGCTGAACAAAGAGACCTTGGAGTGCAGGTTCATAGCTCCTTGAAAGTGGAGTCGCAGGTAGATAGGATAGTGAAGGCGGCGTTTGGTATGCTTTCCTTTATTGGTCAGAGCATTGAGTATAGGAGTTGGGAGGTCATGTTGCGGCTGTACAGGACATTGGTTAGGCCACAGTTGGAATATTGCTTGTAATTTTGGTCTCCTTCCTATCGGAAAGATGTTGTGAAACTTGAAAGGGTTCAGATAAGATTTACAAGGATGTTGCCAGGGTTGGAGGATTTGAGCTATAGGGAGAGGCTGAACAGGCTGGGGCTGTTTTCCCTGGAGCAATAGAGGCTGAGGGGTGACCTTACAGAGGTTTACAAAATTATGAAGGGCATGGATTGGATAAATACACAAAGTCTTTGCTCTGGGGTTGGTGAGTCCAGAACTAGGGTGAGAGGGGAAAGATATAAAAGAGACCTAAGGGGCAACGTTTTCACGCAGAGGGTGGTACGTGTACGGAATGAGCTGCCAGAGGATGTGGTGGAGGCTGGTACAATTGCAACATTTAAGAGGCATTTGGATGGGTATATGAATAGGAAGGGTTTGGAGGGATATGGGCCAGGTGCTGGCAGGTGGGACTCGATTGGGTTGGAATATCTGGTCGGCATGGACGGGTTGGACTGAAGGGTCTGTTTCCATGTTATACATCTCTATGACTCTATTGTTACCACATACATCTCTATGACTCTATTGTTCAAGTAGGTAGTGACAAGTACACTAGTAAACCTCTGCTCAGTTGTTTCTTTTTAAAACGTTTCATGGATTTGTGTGTCATCCTTGCACAGGGGCCATGCCAATCTTCTCTGTAGTGCTCCAAATTGAGAATGCATGCTGCTTAAACCCTTTCCTCGAGGAAACAAAGCCCCATTGCAATGAGCCCTGTTAAGTCTGTGAAGGTCATTCTGTAACTAGGAGCCAATCTTCCAAACGTTTTTGCATCTTGGAAATGCCACTCCAAAACAACTCAATCTCACTCCCACTTCAATTCTTCAAAAGCCTTCTAGAAAATGAATGATTAAATGCCTTCAATTTTCCTTTTACATCTTGCTATTTATCTTTTTACATTATCCCAGAAATCCCTCAAGTCCCACTGTACCTAAAAATCCATAGCTCTGTTTTAAATGGAATGACCACCAGGAGTCTACTGTTCCCTCAGCTACAGAATTACTAAAATTCTAAAGGGCAGGTCAGAGCCTACGAATTATGTGGTCACTCACTCACCTTCCATCTATAAGATATGAGTGAGGTGTGAGGGGGAATGCTTTACACTTGACTGGATCACTTTAGCTCCAATAACATACAAGAAGTTTGACACTATCCAGGACAAAGCAGTCAGTTTTATCGTTTCCTAATCTTCAAGTTTCAACATTCACTACTTCCACTACTAACAAACAAAGTGTCAGCAGTGAGTACCATCTACAAGATGCATTGCAGCAACTCACCCAGGCTCCAAGAGCCCTTTCCTAATCCACCAGCTGACTTACCTAAAAGGAAAAGGGCACACATCATCCTGACTTGGAACAATATTGTTATTCCTTCTCTGCTATTGGGTCAGAATTCTTGAGTTCACTTGCTAATGGAACTGTGGAGGCATCCTTATAAATGCAAAGGTTCAAGTAGGGATGGGCACTAAATGCTGGCCCGGTAGCAACGCCAAGAAAGCAATAAAATACAGGGTCATAACAGTAATGTGTAAAGAAACTTGTTCCATCGATTCTAAATGGCCAACACCTTATTTTCAGGCAAGACGCAAGGTGAAAGGACAATTGTTCACAAAAAGGACTGTATAAGAATCAAAATGACATATCAGCACTACTGTTACTCAGCTACTTAAGACAGACATGTGTCAACAAAGCACCACATCCAACAAACAACTCTGAGAATACAACATCAAAAGAACTATGGTTGCTGTAAATCAGAAACAAAAACAAAAATTTCTGGAAAGGTTAAGCAGGTCTGGCAGCATCTGTAGAGAGAAATCAGAGTTAATGTTTCAGGTCGAGTGGGGATGTGTTCTGAGAAACAGTCACTTGACATGAAATGTTAACTTGGATTTCTTTCCACAGATGTTGCCAGACCTGCTCAACTTTTCCAGTAATTGCTGTTTTTGTGTCAAGAATGGACCTTTTTACTAATTTATTCCAGTGGTCTTGAAATGGTAATTGGTTAATTATTCTCAGAGAATTGAAACATATCAACTAAAAGTAGACCAGATACTCAAAACAGAACGTTTGCAAAGAACAAAACCTGAAATTCCAATTTGAATTCGGGTGAAAACCCAACCATTCAAGCCTCAGCCTGCATGCTAGCACACAGAAGGCTTGGGTTTTAGGATTTTTACATTAGAACTGTAAATGGCCCAAAACGTATTTAGTAAAAAGTAGATATTTCTACTTACTTTTAATACGATTGTCTTTATGTGTTGGAATGCTATATATAACCCTGCTGGTGTAGTGTATTTGAAAACACAGGATATGGTAGCGATTATGTTACTGGATTAGTGAGTTATAGGAACGCAGAATTTGGGAGCAGGAGAAAGCTATTCAAGCCTTTCTACTCTGGTCCACTATTCAATAATATCACAGCTCATCTGCTGTCGAACCAACTCCACTTTCCCATTTCCCAACCTGCATAAAACCCCACTACCAAATCCATCAAAAATCTATCCAAATCAGCCTTGATTAAGATTTGGAGATGCCGGTGTTGGACTGGGTGTACAAAGTTAAAAATCACACAACACCAGGTTATAGTCTAACAGGTTTAATTGGAAGCACTAGCTTTTGGAGCGCCGCTCCTTCATCAGGTGGACAATGGTGTTGTGTGATTTTTAGCCTTGATTATATTGAATGACCTGACTTTCATCATTTTCCAAAAAGAAAAGGTCCCATCTTGGTCCTAAAAGCAAGACATCTTACTTTTAAATTGTGCTCCCTAGTTCTAGTATCTTACGAGGGAAAACCTCCTCAGAATCCACCTCAGGTCCCTACAGCATCTTACTCATTTCAGCAAGTTGACTTCCCATTCTTGTAAATGTCAGTGGGCGAGGCTAAACATGTCCAAATCTTTATTTTCCATAAGTTTAGTGCTTCATCCCAAGAATGTAAAACTTCTTTGAACTACATTGAACAAAATTATTTCCTTCTTCAAAAGCAAAATAGCTTCACTAAGACCCTGAACAGCTGCAGTAAGATTTCCCTACCCTGTATTCCATTACCCTTACAGTTCCAATTCTCACCACCATCTCAACAGCCTTGCTAATGATGTCCATACCTTATGAATCAATTGAAAACACACGTTGAAAATACTGGATTCTGATTTGAGATGCTATATGTTTGAACAATTTTTCAACAATAGCAATGGAGGATCATTATTACCTTGCAGTGAAACATTAGCGAGGAGTCTGTAACTTTAATAAAAGGTCAAGGCTAACAACTTTAAAGGCTCAATATTACTGGGCATGCATCCACTGCACCCAGTGTAGTCTCCTCGACATCAGGGAGACAGGACGCCTTCTTGAGGATCGTTTCAGAGAACATCTCGGGAAACACCCGCACCCACCAACCCCATCGCCCCCGTGGCTGAACACTTCAACTCCCCCTCCCACTCAGTCAAGCACATGCAGGTCCTGGGCTTCCTCCACCACCAAACCGTTACCACTTGACGCCTGGAAGAAGAATTCCTCAGGACCCTGCAACCACAGGGGATGAACGTGGACTTCAACAGCTTCCTCATTTCCCCTTCCCCACATTATCCCAATCCCAAGTCTCCAACTCAGCATTTTTACATTAGAACTGTAAATGGCCCAAAACGTATTTAATAAAAAGTAGATGTTTCTACTTACTTTTAATATGATTGTCTTTATATGTTGGAATGCTATATATAACCGGTCCATCACATCCCCCCTCTGGCCTATCACCCCCAACCCCACCCCCTCCCATTTATCTCTCCCATTTACAGCTACATATAATTCCTTGAAAAGGTTATATTTCAGTTACAATTAGAGGAACAAATTTTTAAAACATCGATTATCCTACATTGAAGGTTTCTTTTTAAATTCCTATATCAGAGTTTTAATTTTGGAAGGCGCAAACATTGTGTGTGCACACATTTACTGGATGTTTTCAATCCAACAGTATTTTACTGTGCAATCATATGAAATAAGTGAAAGAAAGTGACAAGGGATGCTAAAGGCATTACAATCACTTGTACATGAAAGAACTACCTGATACTTGGCTCTTCTCATTAGCTTTATATGACCATTATCAAACTCAGAATCCAAAATGAAGAGAGTACTGTAAAAGTAAGTTCAATAAATAATAATTAGTCAGCAGTCAAAAATGGAAGGAACACCCATCTTTGGGGTGGTGAGATGGTGGCTGGGGATGGAAAGCATAGTGAGGACTGAATGGAGCATAGATTTATCTTGCAAGAGATCTATTTAACACAGTTGGAAAGGAATTCCATGTGCTTTGAATTTCAACAGTGAAAATATACAATATCAGATACAGAATTTCACACATTTTAAGTCTGTAAATGATACCTTGAAGAACACCATTCAAACCTGGGCTAATAAGGACACCTAGACCACAACATCATGTGTCATCCTGAAAAACTGAACTGTGACAAAAGGGAGGAGGCAGAACATTTAATTCTGCTATACGGTGACACCATGGATAGCTGGTTCAATTGCAATACTGAGCAACTTTCACAGTATCAACAACTGGTATTGAAAATTAGTCTGAAGCTGTAAATTTCAATTTTCATTTTGAACGCTAATCCTGCTTTCACAGATGAATGATACAACAGATGAAAGCAAGAGCCAAACTGCAATGCAGGCTTATTAGGACAGGCTGAGCATTTGACCGATTACTCCTTCACGGAATGTGGGTGCCGCTGACTTTTATCACTCATTTCTAACCTCCCTTGAAAAGATGACGACAATAAACTATCCTATTGAACTACGGCAGTCCATGTGATGTGGAGACATCCACAGGAAGATGGGGAAGGAAGTTCCAGGACTTTGATTCAGAGACAGGAAGTCTTGATGATGTGTGGTTTGGAAGCAAAATTGTTGGGTTGCTGGTATTCCAATGCATCTCCTGACTCTCTTCCTTCCAGGTGGTCAACATTATGGGTTTGGATGATATTGTCAAAAGGTAACCTGGTGGGGTGCTGCAGTGCATCTTGTATGTTATACACTGCTGTGAATATGCAGCTGTAGAAGGAGTAAATATTTAAGTTTGTAGATGCAAAGGATTTGCTGAGCATCTCAAGTCATGTTGGAGCCGTATCTAGACAGGTACAGCCTACTCAATTACATTCCTCAAGTGTACCTTGTGGACAGTGGACAGGCTTTGAGAATCAGGAGTGAGCTACTCAGACTTTCCAGCCTCTGACCTGTTTTGCAGTGACAGCATTTGAATGGCTGGTCCTCTTCATTTTCTGGACAATGACATCTATAGAATATTGACAATTGGCAATAAGTGATGGCAACACCACTTAACATTAAGGGGAGATGGGTTGGATTCTCTCTTGTTGGAGATAAACATTGCCTGCATTTTCATGGCACTGAATTTCACTTGCCATTTACCAAGTCCAATTTTGGTTGTCCCAGGTCCTGATACACATAGACCACCCCAGTATGCGAGGGGTTAGAAGACCAGACTGAAGGCGGCAATGACAAGTGAATAGCATACTTCTGATCTTATGATGGAAGGAGGATCACTGAAGATGCAGGTGTCATAGGTTGAGCCTATGACAATACCCTGAGGAACGCTTGCTGCAATATCCTGAGGCTAACAAGATTGGCCTCAACTAACACAAAGGAAAAAGCTTGTGATTACTGCTGAGTTCAATTAGTGGAGAATGCTGCCACTTCTACAGGCAGAAGGGCAAAAAACAAACACTATACATTATATGTGTGTACATGTAGTAGTGTCAGTTCATTTACCTTCTATACTTGTGGTGGTGGAGTCTTTTGCCACTTGAAACGATTCAAAGCCAAACTTAACAGAATACTTTCTAGTTTTGTTTTTACATGATTTTCCTACTACTAGAAATATTCAAACTACTCCGTAATTTACCATGAATTTAATCTTATATAGTGCTAAAGTCTCACAGCACAGAAACAGACTATTTGGTCCAACTTGTCCATGTTGATCATGTTTCTTAAAGTGAACTAGACCCATGTGCCTGTTTGGCCCGTATCCTTCTAAACCTTTCCTATACATTTACCTGTCCAAATGTCTTTTAAATGTTGTAATCGTACCTGCCTACACCACCTTCTCTGGCAGCTCATTTATTATATGCACTACCCTCTGCCTGAAACAATTGCCCCTTAGGACCCTTTTAAATCTTTCCCCTCTAGTTTTGGATTCCCCTACCCTAGGCTTGGCTATTCAACTTATCTATGCCTCTCACGATTTTATACACCTCTATAAAAGTCGCCTCAGCTTCCTACAATCCAAGGAATAAAGTCCCAGCCTATCCAGCCTCTCCTGATGACTTAGACCCTTTAGTCTCAGTAACATCCTTGTACATCTTTTTTGCACCCTTTCCAGTGTAACAACATCCTTCCTATACCAGGGTAACCAGAATTTATGCAGTACTCCAAGAGTGGCCCCAGTAATATCTTGTTTACAGTCATAACCTGACATCTGGGCTAATGGTAAGATTCTTGGTAGTGTAGATGAGCAGAGAGATCTCGATGTCCAGGTACATGGATCCTTGAAAGTTGCCACCCAGGTTGACAGGGTTGTTAAGAAGGCATACAGTGTTTTAGCTTTTATTAATAGAGGGATCAAGTTCCGGAACCAGGAGGTTATGCTGCAGCTGTACAAAGCTCTGGTACGGCCACACTTGGAGTATTGTGTACAGTTCTGGTCACCGCATTATAAGAAGGATGTGGAAGCTTTGGAGAGGGTGCAGAGGAGATTTACTAGAATGTTGCCTGGTATGGAGGGAAGGACTTATGAGGAAAGGCTGAGGGACTTGAGGCTGTTTTCATTGGAGAGAAGAAGGTTGAGAGGTGACTTAATAGAGACATATAAGATAATCAGAGGGTTAGATAGGGTGGACAGGGAGAGCCTTTTTCCAAGAATGGTGACAGCGAGCAAGAGGGGGCATAGCTTTAAACTGAGGGGTGATAGATATAGGACAGATGTCAGAGGTAGCTTCTTTACTCCGAGTGTAGTAAGGGTAAGGAATGCTTTGCCCGCAACGGTAGTAGATTCACCAACTTTAAGTACATTTAAGTCGTCATTGGACAAGCATATGGACATACATGGAATAGTGTAGGTTAGGTGGGCTTCAGATTGGTATGACAGGTCGGTGCAACATCGAGGACCAAAAGGCCTGTACTGCGCTGTAATGTTCTATCTCAACTCTTGTACACAATGGTCTGACCAATGATAACAAATATACCAAGTGCCTTCAAAACCCTGTCAGTGACACCACTTTCAAGGAACAATGTACCTGTCCCTCTAAAGTTCCTTGTTCGACAACACCCCCCAGGGCCTTATCATTAATTGTATAACCCTGTCTGGTTTGACTTACCAAAATACAATATCACGCAGTTATCCAAATTAAACTCCATCGGCCAAGAGCAATGTCACATGGAAGGGCTTTTCCTACACCCTCAACTTTTAGTAGTATTTGTGAAACTGAACTTATTTGAATCATTTTTAATCTAAAATATCAAGTTATTTGTAATGGAAGTGCTACAATGGCTGCTAAAGAGTGTCACCTCAGGCTATAGAATAATAAAGATTAAAACTTATTTCCATCTTGTACCCACATTCAAGTATTTTTCCATTATTAAACATTATTAACCATAAGCAGACATTTTAAGAATACCTATATTTATGTTCATTTATAGAAGAATGTAAATAGAGAACAATACTGAATAGAAAAGCATGAAGTATAATTTTGGTTTTCCTTCAAAAGTCATAAAAAGCAACTACTTCATAATGACGTTGCTGATTTTAAAGTATTGAGCAACTCTACCTTGTTACAAAAACTGCTTTCAGGAGATTTTTCAGCAAAGATTTATTAAAACGACAAAAAATTTTTCCTGAAGCTTCAGTCTTGCTTAACCCACAGACAGCATTACATTAGTATCTTAATACTGTCAATCTCAATTTACAAATCTCAATAAACAGCCAATCTACTGTCAAATTTGGCTTGAATCCAAATCTTCACTTCCTTCAAGGTTTTACAATCTAAAAACACCTAATTTTATTATAGCCCAGCATGTGCTTATGCACTTCAAAGTTACGTGCATCCCAAGCTACAAATTTATGTACAACTACTTTTATTTCCAATTTGAGATGTATTTGTAATTTAAATTTATAGTTTAAAAAAGCTGCTTCTGACAAAAGACTATCTATTTGTAGCCTTATATGAGAGACAAAAATAGGGATTAAAAACCTTCAGTGTCAGTTAATTCTGTCCTTTGCTAAATCAAAAAAGTATTTAGTTCCCTAAGAATCTCACGCTGGTTTTGCTGGTTCACAATATTCTGTCACTCATAGCTAGCCAACTTGCTAAGCAAAGTAAGAAAAAACAGCAGGTTTTGGTGGTGTTGCCACTCACTGTGCAAAACTCTGCACTCCAGGTTCTGGCTGCATCAAAGGCCTTGTGCAGTATAAAAGCAGCCTTTGATATGCAACATTCATTGATGATGGCTGTCAATTTAACTTTGAAAACCAGACTTTGTTTTGATTTAAGAATTCCACCATGGACCATAATTAGATTAACATAAACCATCATGCTTCACCTGACAACTTGCTCAAGAAAAAATTCTTAGGGTTTCAGCTCCTATTCTTCAAGTATTAAACTATATAAAGTTTGCATTTTTAATGGCAGATTTCTCAAACACCATCTGGTTTCCCATTCACTGTTGGAAAGCTCTCATTCATATCATGTGTCACTTAACTCTTATTCAAGCAGTACTGCAGACATGCTGACTGCACCAGCTGACCTGGGTGTAGTAAAAACAAACCCCAATAAATCACCAGATGCAAGTAATTGAACTGTGATCAAATTAATTAATTGAACAGTTTCCTGGGAATTTATTGTGTTATGTAACTCTGAAATCTCATTTTGTAGCAATTATTCAACATGCTAATCACAGGTTAGAAACTGTGGTACGTCAACTTCCATAAAGGATGAAAGTTTGATTGGCTGAATTTGAGAATCTTGCTGAAAATGAACATATGGTGATAGTATAGTTTCTGCATGAATAAGTCTGATTAGCCAGCATCTAAGGTTTATCTGGTAACATTCAATACTAATTCCAAAGTTTAATTTCTTCTAATGAGTCAAAGCCCTTCAAAGTGGAGGATGATTCTGTTTTTCATTAAAGGGACCATAGAATAAAGCATTTCATATTATGGTTTACAAATGTGTGTTTCAACTCCAATAGGAAATGCCACACATGCAGCATGGGTTTGGCCAAAGTTGCAAAGCATGATGTGATTTTGCAGAATATAGTTTCAAAACAGATGCATTTAACCCATCACATTTGCAATAAGAAAAAAATGCTCTTCCCAAATAAATTGAATGCCATAAGGCAGCCAACAACTATTCACTGTTTAGAAATCGCAGAGCTTACTTGGCGGAGGTACCAACGTGAAAATTCAGTCAGGTGCTGAAAGACAGAACATTGGAGCCTAATATTTTTACCCCTTACTTATAAGTTATCTGTAGAGGAGTATTGCATGTTGTGCTCTTCCAATAAATATCGCTCAGTCTGTTCCTGATTACAGTTGAATCCCCAATTATTATTACCTAAACACCACAATATCAAATGATATACAATTAACAATCAAATACTGTTGACACCATTGGAGCTGCAGCTTAGAAGTAGTAAGAGACTACAGGAAGAAACAGAATTAGAATTTGCCAAACCATAACTAATAATAATCTTAAGTGTGCATCATAATTTGTGCAAGAGCCACGAGTATAGGTGATCAACAATAGAATGTAACAAATTGACTAAAGAACAATTCAGAATGGCTCTGTAAGCTAAAGAACACAAAACTAAGGTTAGGCACGTGACTGACAAACCAATTGGCTCCAGACCAAAATCGCTGGTTGTGGTGTGTTGTGCATTTTGAGGTGAAACTATCTTCATCCATCATTGACTTAATTCGAGCAGTGTGCGCAATGTGGTCTCGCAAACTCACCAGACACCACATTGCTTTTCTTATGGTCATTTTATTCTATAATTCATTTGCAACATGTATCACTGCTTAACTTTTACAAACCTAAATGGAGACTTCTGTAAACAGAAGTTGTAGAAACAGAGTACTACAGTGCTTCACTGTTATCCCCATTAGTTTCCCTAGCACTTTTTCCACAGAGACAGTTATTGTATTTAGTCCCTTTCCCCCTTTGACCCCCTGACTATTAATTTTGGATTAGTGTCACCTTCTCCTATGGAACAAAAGAACCGTAAGCCAGCTCTCTGGTTGTAGAGAGAGGAGGAGAACTTCTTTTGAAGAAGCTCTCTGGTTTGTAACAAGCACATTAAGTAGCAAAGCTGTACAGTTTTATCAGGTCACTTAAACCAAGGGCAAAAAAATTACAGCTCAGTATCCGGGCTGGATTTTAATTATTTGCGAAGTGCGGGAAAGCCAAAGGAAAGATCTGACCCTGGCTCTCACGCTCTGCCCCAGTCTAATACTCACTGACTATGTTTAACAAAGAATGATATTTCTGCACAGTACTGGGGGATGTCACGTATTTGGTGGAACTCTAAATGTAAAATGATGCTTTCAGAACAACACAAGAAGAAAATATTAGACAAAAAGGAAAATTTGTAAGACGGCAAGATCATCCAATTCAAACAGAGACAATGAACGCCTATGCTTACTATCATATAATTTATTTGATCACATAAAGGTGGTCTACATTTCAAAAGTATTTTAGTGGCTAAGAACTGCTTTTGAGTTGGAGGTTACAAAAGGAGTTATATACATGGAAGCCCATAATGAAATATTTCATATGGTTTGATCAGTTTTGATTATTATGGTACTGTTCTTGAGCTCAAGTTAGGGTTACAGTTGTGTCATTCGGTTCTCAAACCTACACACACTCACAAAATATCAGCAAGAAACGATTAGTCAAACTTTCTGAAAAGCTTCAAGGAAAGAAATTTCAGCAAAATACATACAAATGAAAAACCGATCAAAATGTTAAACAAACACAAGCTACTGGGGAGAATGCACCACACAGTTGTCCAATTAACTTTGCTAGACAACAGAGAACTTGGGTTCAATTGCAAACTCTGCTAAATTAAAGCTCTCGATCTAGCAACAATAAACCAAGTATCATTTCATGGGGCATGTATCTATATAGGCAGGGAAAATTGTGGTTTAGAAAACAGTTGGAATGCTACACTAGGCCCCAACTTCCTTAAATTAGGAGTGGCAAAAGAAAATAACAGATAGGTTTCCCTATTTTAACCAGTATGCATCAAAAGTAAACATGTGAAGACAGGGGAAAAAGGTGAAATAGATTACAGTAACGCTTTGAAGCTAGAATGCATTAGTGCAATGAAAATCTTCAAAATTAGGTAGCATCAAAGAAAAGGAAGGTTACCAAGTATGTTATCTTACTGAATTATTTACTTCAAATCTTCAATGGCAACATACAGTGTTAAATAATGGGACAAAACAGTGATTTAATATGCCAGAGTTTCATTTCTAAACTGAAATAATGGCTCGACAGTGCACAGGTGCCATACTCTGTCACTTAACACAAAAGAAGAAGTTCTAACTACATTTTCTTGCACAAATTTGTAATCTGAAGAAATATGCATGTTGATCTATGTTTACTCATGGAGAAAAACACAAGCATAGTTAAACTAAATTGTGCATGAATATCTTCTCCAAAATGATAGGACAATTGGAGGTCTGGGTTCACATGCCATGTCTGCAATCGTGATTTGAAAATACACTTCGACAGCTACAGATGTTTTATTAAGATTTTTCTGCTTTTAACAGCAACTTCGAGATCTTTTTAACCTTCGCTAGCAAAAAAATGCAGATGCTGCAAGCAATGACACTGAACGCAAGGAATATGGGAGTAAATCAGGAAGTTGGGCAATATTTCTTTATTAGTTAATATTCACCATATTAAAAAAAATCACCTTGGTACTATCAGCTATATTGCACATAATAAACACTATACATTCTGGTTGCTTCTCAAGGTTTAAAATGCACAGAAATTTTTTTTATATAATACCACTGGATTCCTTACTTTTCAGATATGTGCTCTTTTTTCACCCAAGGAGATTGTTAGAAACTATAAAACTGGTATCAGACAAATGTATCGGATGGTTAATTTGGCAGAGTCGTGGGTTCTCAGCTATAACCAGAATTACCACAAAGAACCTGAGCATCAATGGATGTGCACACCTCTTTCCTTCCTCTAAACCTCTTTCTAACTACTTAAAAACATAGTTTATAAGGCATTCAAATTGTAATTCCTCTGTACATCACTTGCCATATCATTTTCATGCTGATGCTGTGTACAGGCAGTGTGAAAATTTCAGTACAGGTTTCTGAATTCAAACTGCAGTCAAACAGTGCAACTAGTTATACATCACCAGCTAACTATCGTCGCACGCATAAATGCTGCATTTAAAAGCCAGTCATGACAAACTTTGGATTGAGCTTGTGTATCCAGCTCAGTTACAATCCTAGTATTTGTAGCTCCCTTACCCTGGTGACAGTCATAACCCCAACACAAGTTCGCAGATGCCGAGCTCTTACAGATTAGGTGGCATATCAAAGCTTTCCAACAGCAAAACCCAATTCAAAAGTTGGAGATATACAGAACCTTACACAATATATTATTTTGAAGTGCAGTGGCTATTTTGTAGACAAATGCGGCAATATTGTTTATCAGCCAGTTCCTACAGACTCACGGCAGGATTGCTCGTTCTATTCTGAGCTATAGGAACCAGGTTATCAAAAAACTACTTTTCCACAAATAATGCATATTTATTTTGTCACCTGGACAGAAACTGTGGTTTAAGCCACCTGTCCAGCTCATCCAGTGAGCAGCACTTTCAAACAATGCAGCACAATTCAGGAAACACTTTAAATCAAAGGCTTACATCATCTTTTTAAACATGGTACAGATACTGTTTCCATAATCCTCTGACATCGAGACCAGTGTTAACCAGACACATTCCTCGAATAACAGATCAAAGTGTAAAATGTGTTGATTGTTTCTTCTTCTGAACTGTCCAGTTTCCATGGATACCACCGCAACTTATGTCTGGGAACACCATAAATTTCAAAAAAGGTAGAAGAAAGTAATATAAAAATTTGATACTCACAGTGAAAGAATGGTAATGTTTGAAGCCATAATTCCGAAGTTCGGCACTTCAGTTAATTCATTGTGGGTTATTTTTCTGAAAGTCAAAAATCAGTTTTTAATAAATATAACTTTTATCACTAAAACTTAAAACTTAGATCATACTTATCTCTTACAGGAAGAGTGCCACTTACACTTCGTGTAAATTGTGAAGATTGTTAAATAAGCTGCTGTTGATGGAAGTAATTCGATTGTGGCTCAGATCCCTGTAAAATATAAACACATTACAGATGAATGTGGAATTCTATTTCAATGTGTGTAATTTACAACAAAATAACAGTTAAAACAATAGTGGAGTCATGGGAAAATCAGAAACAAATCTTCACTCGTCAACTGAATTTTTTAACGAACTACAATGTATATATAACACACATGGATTCAAGATGGCGCTGACACAGGGCAACACTTTGAGAATTCTCTACAGCAGATCTTATTTTCACATTTCTTACTTTCGCCACTTTTAAACCTCAGTCTGTACAAATCTAATGTTGATCTTGCTTTTTGTGCACTTTCACTGCAGCCGTAACTTTGTATTTCTTGTTCTGTTTGATCATCCTATGATCTCTGTACATGATGATCCGCTTTTACTGCATGCAAAATAAAACTTTTCACTGTACTTAAGTATATGTGACAATAGCAAATCAAATCAAAGTTGAAATAATAAATAAGTAATTTACTGCTAGCATGGTGGTAAACATATGTATGCAGTAGGATGAGTTTGGAATACACAACAAGAAAGTCACAGGTTTCTAAACAAGCTAACAGGGGAACTACAATTAAACTCATTGTTCCCACACTTGGATGAAATGGTCAGGTTTCCTTCTCTGCTTTCTACCAATTCATAGCAGGAATTATTTGTGTAGTGCTTTGATCCAAGAAGTTACCTGGACACTATAGTTTCTAAACATACGACAAAATGGAAACTGGAACATAGCGACAAACTGTGGAGCAAAACATTGAGCCAAACTGTGACTATCCAGGTTAAGTTGATAAATGATGTGTCAGGTCATATTGTAGCAGTACACAACAATCATAAGAGCTATTAGTGCCAAAGTAACTAAGCCCCAGAACGGAAACAGTATTGTCTTCAGAAAATAGGCATTTAAAAACAATACCAGCATAATGCTGTTGCTTAATATACTTAAGCATGAAACACAAGATGTTTGTAATGTATTAAATCTCACCAAAAATGTTACCTTTTTCAGCCAGGGACAAGTGTTTGAACTGTTATCATGCTGTTGGGACAATTTCTACTAATAGAAAGCACATAATGCTACACCACGCTGATTGACACACCTCTAAGCATTAGAAACGTGCTGGAGTGAGGGCTAAGAAAGGAAAATCAAATCAAAACACCATCAGTTTTCACAAGTGAAGTTTCCCAAATGTACAAATGAAAGCTTGGATATAACGAACTAGGACACTAGGTTTACAAGTTTCCAATACCACAGGGCATATCTCAGAATTAAAGGCTGAAAACTTTCACTTACTCCTTACGCCGTACAATGTTCATTTGAAATAATTGGGTTTCTAACTTAATATTTGGTTTGACAACACTTTAAAGGAAGAAAAAATGATGAATAAAGGGAGTGTTTTCAGCTAGGCAATCTGCAACTAGTGGTGTGCCACAGTGCTAGGGTCACAATTATTTACAACATACATTAATGACTTGGATAAAGAAAGCAAATGTATTACATCCAAATTTATGGGTGACACAAACGGAAGTGGGAAGGCAAGCTATGCGGACAACATAGTCTGCCAAGGGATACAGGCAGGTTAAGCAAATGGGCAAAAGCTTGGTAAATGGAATGGAATGTAGGAAAATGTGAGGTCGTAAACTTTGGCAGGAAGAAGAGAGGAGCTAAATATTATTTAAAGACAGAAAAAAACTGCTGAAAGCCACACAACAGAGGGATCTGGAATCCTTCTGCACAAATCACAAAAAGTTAGCATCCAAAGTTCAGCAGGTAATACAGAGGGCAAATGGTATGTTGGCCTTTATTTCAAAGGGAGTGGAGTATAAAATTAGGGAGGATTTGTTAAAATTGCACAAGGCACTAGTCAGACCACAGTTGGAATATTGTGAACAATTTTGGGCTGCTTATCTAAGGAAAGAAATACTGGCATTGCAGGCAGTCTAGAGAAGGTTCAACAGGCTGATACGAGACATTGAGGGACTGTCTTATGAGGAGACGCTGAGTAAATTGGGCCTGAACTCATTGGAACACAGAAAAATGAGAGTCTAGATTAGAGTGGTGCTGGAAAAGCACAGCAGTTCAGGCAGCATCCGAGGAGCAGTAAAATCGACGTTTCGGGCAAAAGCCCTTAATCAGGAATACAGGTTTTTACCACTGAAAAATGAGAGGCAACCTTGTTAAAACATACAAGATTCTTAGAGGATTTAACAGGCAGATGCGGAAATGTTGTTTCCCTTTGAGAGAGGGGGGTGGGGAGTGGGAAAGCGGAGAGAGACGAAGGGATCACATATCTTAAGACAAATGAGGAGGATTTGCATCTCAGAAGGTAATGAATCTGCAGAATTCTTTACTGCACAGGGCTGTTGAGGTTAGATCATTAGGATATTCAGGACTGAGACAAACAGATGTTTATTCAGTGAGGGGATCAAGGGTTATGGGGAAAAAGTAGTAAAGTGGAATTGAGGGTTATCAGATAAGTTATGATCTCATTGAATGGCAAATAACAACCTACTTCTGTTCCTAGGTCTCATTCTAAAGCACCTATGGAGATAAAAAAATCATGTCCCAGGTCAAAACTGATGAAAGGTCACCTCAACTTAAATGTTAACCAATTCTCTCCACGGACTTCAGAGATCTACTGAATACCACCAACTTTTAAAATTTTTATTTAAAGTTTCTAATGTCTACAACATTTTACTTTTACATTATAAAGAAAGTTTATACTAACTGAAATCAATTCTTTTGCATAAACAGCTGTGCACAATCTAGTCATGAACATGTTTAATTATTTTTTTTTTAAACTGCAATCCATACCAGAGAACTTAAACTGAAACCCTACAAAAAAATATCTGAAGCATGTTTGAAAAGGGACCCACCAGACAGCTACAGACACGAGTAGATCTGTTCAGCTGGAGTTGCAACATGTACTGAGCTGGCAAAGGATTTAAACTACAAAATCCTTCAATTACAAAGACTGCTGTGCAATATCGCCACACTGGAGCCAGACACATTTACTTGGAGTTCAAACTCCAAATCCATCTGCAGTCTATCAGCAACTGCGAAAACAGCATTTAGTCCATTTTTAACTAAAATTTGTCCAACTACCTTTTACAAATAATTACAAAAAGTTGAAAAGACTATAGCGTACATTTAGGACTAAAAGAGTGCAAGATAGTCAATGGATTTGAGAGAAACTCAATCAGCCTCAAGCTCAACGTCAAATAATCTTGTGCCCACACGTTTAAGACAGACAGGTTAAACTGTTGATCATTTACTTTGGAACCAGTCAATTCAATAAATTTAATATAGTATTCTAAATGCAAGAAAAAATGCAGGTGAACTCTGAACTAACTTTAGTCTCCAAAATGTTAGTCAAAAAAAAATTAGGACCCAAACTACACTTTTTCCATCTGTGAAATAGCCCTTCATTCACTACTTTTACGTAATGGTTTTTAGAAAATGTAGACACTTCAGTCTGGGAGTACATAGGTGCAAGTCTCTACTAGAAGAACAGCTTGTTTTAGTAAAGGATTATATTCAGCTTAGGAATTTTCTACATATGGCAACTTGCCCTTGAAAAGTGCTGGGTCCCACTTCACATATAAATTTCTTTATACAAAAAAATCCCAAGCCAAGAGAATCACCATTTATGGAATCAGAATCTAGACAGTTGTTTTGACCAAAGTAACTAAACCTCTCAATGATTGATTTTGTTACCTTGTTCTCGCAAAATATTAGCTGAACTAGTTTTAGAAATTAACTTTCAATTTATGCTATTATTGCGCTGTTTAAATTAAAAAGGTACCTCACACAGAGGTATGATCAAAACTCTATTTTGACCCACACTGATAATTTTATCATGAGAAATGAAACTCAACAATAAGCTAAATGGTCCCAATTTTAATGGCTTAACTAGAATTGCTCAGTTCTGAGATCCAAGTGATTATTATCCTCAGTGTTTTGCCATCCATGGAATCTTGAAGTCTGCATATAGACTTCAGATCTTACAGCTCCTCAACAATGACCCTCTCTTCCCTCCTCCAGAAAAATACAAGGAATGGTCTCTCAACACCATAATTTGCTGCGAATTGCAACCAGATTCCATCAATTTTAAGGAGTGCAAAAGAATTGAATGGAAAATATTCTGACTTACTCTGAACTGAAATAAATAAAAATTTGTAAATAGGTTCAAAGAAACAAATACCAATCGCTCCCATGCACAACACTCAATTGTACAGATTAGCAGATGCAAATTTTGATCTGCAAACTTTACTGGACTATCTGATTTTGCTAAGTGATTGCCTGAGGTTAGAGAAGATAAAGAAAACTGCAAACACAGATTCAAAAATTAAGCTTCACCATCCTGCTTTTTTTTCCATATAATCTGTACATTTCAATTTTTTTTGTGAAATAGTCACCTCTCTACAACTAATCCACGACAAAAATATGTTATAGTTTTACAACATTATGCATAAAGAAATGTTGTATTTTTTGACTCAGACTCTGCACGATTTGGCTCACTGAATGTTAGAAGTAAATAACAACTTCATTTCATTCCTTTGCAAGCACAGAATTGATGATAAACTTTCATTATCAATTTCAAAGCCATAAAAACATCTCCTTCAGCAGTTTCTAATCCAGTATACACTACCAATATTGCAACCTTTACTTGTATTAGAAATAGAAAACTGTTTACACAACTATGAAGAACATTCTTAATGGTTTCAATGTCCTTTCTATGATGGAGAGTTGAAATTTACTGCACACAGGTAGTTTTTTCTATAACACAATGGTTGCGTTCATGTGCAATCCATGTTGTAGAAAAATCGCACTCTGGAAACAGCACTTAAAGTGCTGACAATGTAATTGTGTTTTCACATTTTAGAAACAATGTCCCCAATTTGTCAAGCCCGTTATAGCAAATTTGCGCTAACAAAACACATATTACAGTAGAATGATCTGTACTTAACTATTTTGCACAATTTCATCTTAAAGGTGAGATGGGAAAGTTTTGAAATGACCTAAGGAGCAACGTTTTCATGGAAAAGGTGGCGAGTGTATGGAACGAACTGCCAGAGGAAGTGGAAGCTGGTAGAATTACAACATTTGAAAGGATGGGTACACGAATAGGGAGGGTTTCGATGGATATGGGCTAAATGCTAGCAAATGGGACTAGATAAATTTCGGAAATCTGGTCAGTATGGACGAGTTGGACCAAAAGGGACTGTTTCCATGCTGTACAACTCTATGGCTCAATAACCTCTACTATTTCCAGTATTTATAAATCCAAATTTAAACAGTTTAATGGAAACATACATTATGATGTTATAGACTCAGCAACCTAGTGATCCATAAGGTTCGGACATCCCTAGAATAAAGCATATGCATAGGGTTCCCACTAATCCCACAAAGAAAGAACAGCAGTTTGGGTGAGGAACTTAATAATGAGCTAACAACATGAGAGTGTGCATCGCTCACTTTGGCACTTCACATATATTTAAGATCAAATAGTAATCTGTAAAGCAGATAAGAAATGCACTCAAATTTATGCAGTTCCTTCTCAAATCACTTCCATGAATTACTTACTAATATTTGCTCATTTAGTTTGCAAGTCGATTAATCATATTGGTTAATCATAATCCCAAGGAGAAAGTGAGGACTGCAGATGCTGGAGATCAGAGCTGAAAATGTGTTGCTGGAAAATTTCAGAGCTGAAAATGTGTTGCTGCGCTTTTCCAGCAACACATTTTCAATTCTAATCATAATCCCAAACAAAATATCAACATTGTTGTTGTATTTCGTTTAAGTAAGGTATCCAGTGCATTACGCAGTACTCCAGATGTGATCTCACCAGTGTACTGTGAAACTAAAGTATAAATTCCTCACACTGGTATTTGAGTCTTGTAATAAACAATGTCATTCTGATCATTTTCCTATTTATTTGCTATTCCTGCATTCTAATTTTTGAGATTTGTGCGTGAGGACACAGAGTTCCCTCTGCAATCTCAATTTGGATAAATGCTAATGATGGTTAAGTCACAAAGACAACAAATAAACATGATTCTGATGCTGACATATGTAACAGCTGAAAGGTCAGACATGAAAACCCTGATCAAACTCACTGTACTGTATGACACTATTGGAGATGACGAACTAGTCAGTTAGTTACTAATGCAAACCCAAATAAAAATAAAATTCAGAAACAATTGTTTGCTGATTACAGAATAATCCAACAGCAATACGGTATTTTTAAACATTACTTAAAAAAAGTAAACATTCTTCATTAAAAAGTTCTCTGCTCTGGAACCAACTTCAGATATTGTGGAAAATACAAATGCTGCTGATTGCAGATAGGTAAATCCCCCATCTGCAAAGCTCCATGGCATACAACAAAACCACTGGGTTCAGGTTAGCTCTGCAATAAACATAGGAAGCAAAGTTGTGTATGCATATATTGTGTTTCAATGTGAACAACAGATTCTAAATTCTCTCTGTCAAACCAGAATGAAGTGGAAAGAAACACTGCAAAACTTAATAGTGAGCTCAAATCACCCAAAACAGAATCCAAAAAAACCACAGCTTCGGTTTGAGAGGATCACAAAATGCACTTTCAGGTATATTCATGATTACCTAACAAAAAAGGTATTTGGTGCACTGAAGAACAAGGAATAGTTAAGCACAAAGTCAACAGTTTGTTATTTCCCCACCTCAACTAACTAAGCCAATGTTTTTCCAATTTTTCTCAAATATCCTATTTCTAATGCTTGCTTGAAAAGGTGTTAACAAAGGAAGTAAAGAAATAGCCTTAAACCATAGAGAACAAACAGCCTTCACTTGGAAGAAATTAATACCTCTACATATTCTTCCTGCAGGGAAGTAAGGCCACATTGTGATACAGTAAACAGTGTGCACCTGGGGTAAATGCTTGAGGCCAAAAGATTGTAAAAGGGGCTAATACTATAAGGTTAAGAGAATCACCAACTATGTGTGTTAGAGGTTAGCAGGCATTTTCCATTTAGTCATTGGTATCTAGAGCCCGTTCTATTTTGCAAAGTAGTTTAATATCGTGGTTTAAACATCTGCATAAGTAAATCGAAATAGATTTTAATCAATGCCATAATGTGGGCAGATCTGCTAATTCAGCAAAATAAAAATGCTGGGAAGGGAGAGCAAAGCTTTAACCACTTTAAGACACCAATACTGAGTAACACATAAATCAGCCTGGTATGTTAAAAGTTTCTGGTCTGGATTGTACAGAAAAGCAGCTGTGGAGAACAGCTCATTGCCATGTGTTTTCCTTGCTGCCATGACAATAAAATCAAGTATTTTTTAAAATTGGATCTTGGGAGTTATCACTCGAATTTCAAGAAAAAGAGAGACTTTTTACTGAACCTCTTCCCTTGACATGCTATTCTTACTCTAGCACCAGAAAACAACTCAGCAATCCAAGTTGGATTTTTGTTTGACTATAGGCAAAGACATACAGAGTAAATTAACATTAATTATAAATGCAAATTAAACAACTGTTGCTCTGTAAATTAGCCCACACACAATAGTAATTCCACTTATAATTATGAATCTTATTTCCTGATTCTGATGTAGCAATCTCAATTATACAAGTAAAAAGCCACTAGCTTTCTCTGAACTTTCTCAAATTGTTTCTTTTCTTCTAAATCAATATGTCCAGGGATGTTATGACACAATTCTAGAGCAGGGGGCACTCAAGCCTGAGTCTCTTAGCTCAGAGGTGGGGACACCACCACAAGTGTCCTCAAAGCAAACACTCCAGTACTGTCAGAGATACTGTCTTTCAGATGAGATATTAGGTATTTTATAAACAACTTATTCAGAGATGTCACTAAATGCCACTGGAGCAAATGTACTTGAACATGGGCCTCCTGGCTCAAAGACAGAGATATTACCATGACACCACAAAAACTTTACTCTTCAGTGTACATAAATTTTAATTACTAATGCAAATTGACTGCAGGCTATTATCTAATCTTAGAAATTCATCAACAGCTTGAGCTTTGCCCTTAAATTTTGTAATCGCTAATTGAAGTATTGCCTGAGTAAGTCCCAGATAACCACTGTAAAACATGTGTGGTCTGAGAAGTGATCATTTTCCTGCTGCAATGAATTACTTTGTCTTAGTCCTTGGCCACACTTCTATTACTTGTTCCTTCAGCCTTGCCCTCAGGGAAGGCAGATAGTCTAGAACATCAAAAGGGCATAGACAAATTGGTAAAATCGGCAGATGAAGGTCAGATGGACCAATAAGTAGTAATTTATTTTGCTTAGAAGAACAAAGGGACAGAATGAACATTACAGATCTCAAGAAGGTGCAAATAGGTTAAATAAGCAGTGAATAAAGCACCTAGTACTGGTTCCAGTTTTGGGGCCACACTTTAAGGAGGATGAGAAAACACTGAACAGTGTGCACAAAAAACAACACAATGGTTCCAGAGACAATGAACTTAAATTGTGAAGATTTATTTGAATTAGAACGGTCTTCCATACACAAGAGAACACTGAGATCAGAACCAGAGGTATGTAAAGTCATAAGAGATTTGAACAGACTACAGAAAAACCTTGATTATTCAAAGGACATAGGCAGGTAGTATTTCATTTGGTTTTAATTGAATTCCGGATGATCGAGATTCCTCTTTAGATAGGAAGAAACTGTTCCCGCTCTCAAAAGGATCAAGCATAAGAGGGAACAGATTTGTGGTAATTTGCCAAAGAAGCAACAGTGGTGAGATAAAACATTATCGCTTAGAATGCATGGTCTGCATGTAGTGTAAACAGTTAATATTTGGCAAATAAAAAGTCAATGGAATGTTATTTGACAAGGAACAAAGAATAGAGAGAAGGGAGGAGAACTGATGCAGACAAGAGTAAAATAATTGGGTCCTTCTGAATTTCGATTGAATTTCTTGTCACATGTACCGAGACACAGTGAAAAGCTTTGTCTTGCGAGCAATACAGGCAGATCACATAGTTAACTGGCATAGATAAATAAATAATAGGTAAACAGTGGCAAAACAAAAGTACAGATACAGATAAATGCTATGAGTTTGACAGTGCATTCAGTATTCTAACAACAGAAGAGTAGAAACTGTTTTGAAACCGGCTGGTGCGTGTGTTCAGGCTTCCTAAACTTCTCCCCGATGGTAGAGGCTGTAGAAAAGCATTACCAGGGTGGGACTGCACCCTTCTTTACAACAATTGTTTTTTTTCCCATGGATATGAGTATTTGTGGCATTTCACCATTTGTGGCCCATCCCTTAATTGCCGTAGAACTAAGTGGCTTATAGGTATCATTTCAGACAGCAGGTAATAGTGAACCATACTGTTGTGGATCTGGAATCACATACAGTTCAGACTGGCAAGAATGGCAGATTTACTACCCCAAAGGCCATTAGATTAGATTAGATTCCCTGCAGTGTGGAAACAGGCCCTTCGGCCCAACAAGTCCACAGTGACCCTCCGAAAGTGAACCTGATGAGTTTTAAAATTACAGATTAATGATAATATAGTCACCATTACTGAGATCAGTTTCATAATGCAGATTTTTAAATTGAATTCAAGATTTCCCCAGCTGCATTCATACCCAATCTTCACAGAAGTAGCCTGGACCTCTGGATCATTGACATCCTTCAGCCACCTCTACACAACCACTGTCAGAGCACATCTAGTGTGAAGCTGCTTTAATGATTGCCTGTGTGTTTCGCACAGGCACTGGTTCTTGACATGGGTCAACTGCTAACACTGGTTATCCCAAAGTAAATTCAGTAGATGAATGCGAAGGCCTTTGTAAAAGCAAGTTTCAAACAAGACCATTCGTCAAACTGGCAGCTTCTCAGTTATTGCCCAAAAGGGTCATTTAGTTTTTTTTTAACTGGGACATGGATTAAGCATAAATAAACCATCAGAAAACAAATGTGTGAGGCATTACAACTTTGATATCTTGTATTTTCTAGTTGCGTATTCACTAGGATTTAATAACCTTGTACAGTACAGATTCTTATATACAAAAGCCAAAAAAAAATCAGCTTGTAACAGTCAACAGTCCAAAGAACTACTCTGCAGCCATTCATAGCCATTTATGGCCTACTTCTTTTGCCTAAACAAACGTTTGAAAGGTCAGCTAACAAGTTTGTTAATTTATCAATTATCAATTAACCCTAGTTTAAGTCATGATTGTAGTTTTCATTTGGAAGTACTTCTCTGAGCAGAAGTTAATATTCTCCAACATTTGTATTTACACTGCAATTGACAGGTGTTGAAGTATTTAAAGCAATTATGGCTGTGACCACAGCTTCAAAGAACAAATAAACCAGTCAAACAGCAATCCACTGACTACAAAGAGCTAATTCAATTCGCAGAAAGTTACCCAAATGCCAACACAAGTTGAACAGCTCAGTCCTAAGAGTATGCTCTGAAAAAAATCTATTTAGGACAGAGTGCATATTTTGGCTCCCAAATTTCTCTCACCTTCCCTTACAGTTTTCTTTCCTGAAGGCAGTAATTCACACTGAATTAGTTCTTCTCTACATTGGGGTGACCGAACGTAAACTTTGGGAACGATTCACTGAGCATTGCAGCTGGGCCCACAGGGGCTGACCAGACCTCCCAGTCACTGTCAATTTCAATTCCCCTAACCACTCCCTCTCTGACATGACCATCCTTGGCCTCCTCCATTGCCACAATGAACCACACTGCAAATTGGAGGAACACCTCATTTTCCGTCTGGGCAGCCGACAGCCCAATATTGAGTTCACCAATTTAAAATAACCTCCCTTTCCATACCCTGAGTTCGTTCCCAGCCTCTCCCCATCCCTTCCACTCCTCGCTGACACCAACCGGATTCATTCCTCCCACTGACCAACCAGGTCATACCCTCTACCTGTCTTCACCTATACCCACTTGACCACCCTGCCCCTGCTACCCCACTTATCTGCAGCTCTCCCTACACCCACCCCCAGTCTTGACGAGTTACACTCGAAACGTTGACTTCTCCGCCTCCTGGCTTGCTGTGTTCTTCCAGCCTCCTGCCTGTCTATTCTAGTTCTATGGCTGGCACAGCATGTTCTGGGAGCCATTTAACAAATAAACAAATCACAGAAAATCAGGTCCTACTCTCATCATCTGCATTGGCATATTCAAGACTGAATAAATACCAATAAAAGGAATTACATTTCCTTTTCTCTAAAATAAGTAAATTAAGCCAAAAGCAGAGCATCACTTTCAGATTGTGCTGAATCTGTCCAGTAATTTGAATGAAATTCCCTCCCCTAAAATAGTCTCACCACTTCCTTCAGGAATGTGGCAGAAATTAAATTGACAAAATTGTCCTAGACTGACAAGAAGCTATGTATCTAAAATGACTTACATACATAAGAAAGCATACATGTTCAGGAGATTCAAAACTAGACTTTCATTCAAATAAGCTTTACTTTTAAAGTCTGATGCTCAGGAAGATCATCTACTGATTGTTACTAAGGGAAAAAGCTATATCACCTGTTCTTAGGACAATCATTTTGTTACCGAGGTTAAAATTGGTCTAGAATGATTACTTTTTTTGCATTATGTAGGAAAAAATAAACTTGCTCCATCTTTGCACTAGGGTTTGGGAAAGGGTGGAAATGTGTGATCAGGACTTGTTAACTTGTCGTTCTACTACATTGCAAAGAAGCATTTGGTATGAACCAGGTTTAATAGCTGCCTGAGTCATTTGCATGTGCAAAATTATTCAACCAGTAACTATGAAAACTATCCAACCTTCCTCATTCTAGTTGCGTTGATTAGAGGCCAAGAGAATTTTACAGTGTTGAATACATTTTCCATTGCCGGGAAACAAAAGTACTGGCAAGTGAGTCACTGCACAACACTATTTAAATACCTCTCTCATGCTTCTTTCCTCTTGGACTTCAATTTTTTTAATAGCCCACTAAAAGCCTTATTTCTTAGAATGACTCTGCTAACTCTTCCATTGCAGTATTTGTCTCTTCTGTAAAATACCTCTGAGTGCTTCATAAAAGGAGCTACATAAAGTGTAAATTTCTATTTAAATTATAGCACTGTATTTCTTTGAGACACTTATCAAGCTACCCAGGGAAGCACAATATGAATAAAATAACAACCAGTTTTAAAGTACAGTACATGGATAACATGCTAATTGTATGCTGGCACCAATATCTTTTGCCATTAGAAATTGTACTTTTTCAATTGTACATTTGTGCATATAAACTTGACACTTACTGAGGATTTAACTGACAAATTTTGGTGCCACAAAGTCCAATGCTACAAGGTTCTTACAATAGCAAGTTTTGAGAAGTTTTGTAGCTCAAGTTGAGGCTTTGTATATATGTTTGCTCGCTGAGCTGTGAAGTTCATTTCCAGATGTTTCGTCACCATACTAGGTAACATCTTCAGTGAGCCTCCGATGAAGCACTGGTGTTAGTGACCGGTTTTCTATTTATATTTAGGTTCCCTTGGGTTGGTGATGTCATTTCCTATGGTGATGTCAGTTCCTGTTCTTCTCCTCAGAGGGTGGTAAATGGGGTCCAAGTCAACAATAAGCAAAACTAATGTCATTTACAAAGTACCTTGCAAGAACTGTAACAAACACTACATTGGACAAACAGGCAAATAAAAACTAGCCACCAGGATACATGAACATCAACTAGCAGGCATGACCCATTCTCACTAATATCCTTACATACAGACGAAGGAGGACACCACTTCGATTGGGACAACAGATCCATCATAGGGCAAGCCAAACAGAGACACGCACAAGAACTCCTATATGCATGGCATTCTAACCAGAACTCTATCAACAAACACATTTTGAGTTGGATCCCATTTACCACCCTCTGAGAAAAAGAACAAGAAATGACATCACCACAGGAACTGACATCACTAAACCAATGTAACTGAAATACATAAATAGAAAGCAGGACACTAACACCAGTGCTTCAACGCGGTTCACTAATGATGTTACCTACTATGGAGACAAAACGTCCAAAAAAAGAACTTTCCAGCTCAGCAAGCAAACTTACATACAGGTTCTAACAACGAATTAAGGGATCTTGGAGGTCAATCAATTTCCATAAGGCTTCCACAAGTACAGAACAGCTAGCAGCACAGGAGGTTATCAAAGCATCTGCAGATGACATCAAATGTGGTGCAACAGTCTGTTATGTAAACCAATAGGGTATCAGTTCAAAGACAGAATAGGCTAAGTAGAGTGCATTTAGTTACAAATGTAAATCTTATTTCAGTTGAAGGACAGGTAGGTGAATTGTTGAAGTGTTAGAGATGGTGAATAGGGAAAAAAAATTGCTACACAAATGTTAATTCGTTCTTATTGAGGAGAGTGCAATTAAAAGCGTTGGGACATGAAAAACTTCAATATGGCCACAGCAAAGGAAATCCTGAATACTGAGAATTAGTTTTAGTTTCAGTATTCATAATACAAGGAATATAACCCAAATGAAAGTGCCCAAGCAAGCCCCTGAATTTTCATTTAATGTTAAGATGATCTACTTCAAGGCATCACTCCCTTGCAAATCATAACAGAAAATCTTGGGACAGGTCTGTTTAGATCTGATTAGGAAATTGAGGGGAGAAGCATTAAAGAAATGATCCCCTAAAACAACTGAACAATTAATTTGGATCAGGGCAACATAAACACTAATAGCAATGTCCAAAGAGAGAAAAGAAAGAGGTGGAGCTTTGTTTCCGTGATCTAGATGATGCTTATTTAGTGCATTTGATCTTTAAAGGACATAGCTGTGTACAAACTGGCTGTTGTGTTTATCTATTGTATCTCAGAAGTAACTAATTAGCTGTGAAGTGCTTCAAGATGTTCTGAAGACATGAAAAGATTTGTCTAAATTTAAATCATTCCTGGTATTGTTCGTAATCAGTTTCCAAACTTCCAAAAACAATTCTAGCATAACAGCACGAACTGGAAGAGTTTTACCTTTTTGGAAGAAATGGGTCAATTTTGCCTGAAGAGTTGCTATCCCGTGCCCTGTACACACATGACTAGCTGCACTAGGATGTGAATTGTATGAAAGGTTTCCTCAATTTAATGGATTGTTTTTCCTCAGGAAATATTAGATTGATAGTGAATATGTTTAATAAGCATTTACACACTGATAACATCAACACATGGTTTGGTATAAAAAGCAGAAATGCTTACTGATATTTGAAAAAGTGGCAGAATTCTCCAAAGGGTGATCACACTATTTGCACCAAAAGCAATGTTAGTAATTGTTTACACAACTGGAAACTATTCACAGCTGCTCTTCTCATCAACACTTCTGTACTAAACAAGAGGATTGCACGGATACAAGTCCACATCTCTAAAATGACTAGAATAATGGAACAATTCAAACATCACTATCCAGCTGCCGCATTAACTTCATTGTTAGCTCATATTTTGTACAATAAAAAGCTATTAGCTTTCAGAAAACATGGTGAAGTAATTTCCACATCCAACATGTTGCTTTGAATAAATGTGCTTTATTCAATTGTGGATCAGATATTATCAAAAAAAATCTTAACCATATATAAATTAGAATTTGAGCTGTTCCATGATGTTTAACAAAACTAAACTTAGAAAAAATTATTTCATGTTTGGAAGAAATGGTATTTCATGGCAACTAAAATTCAAAGCACAATAAAATGCCTTAAAAACAAAAAACTGCAGACACTGGAGACCTGAAATAAATGAAAACAGAAAACGCTGGAAAACTCATCAGGTCTGACAGTAGCTGTGGAAAGAAAACATAGTTAATGTTTTCGTTAACTGCTTTGCTCACCACAGATGCAAATGCTGCCACAATAAAATGCCTTATTCAATTTTCTGAATAGAAGTAAACTTGCTTGGTTACAAGTCAAGTTTAATACAACTAAATCTGGCTCTCAGCAAAAGAATAGTACAATGTTAGAATTTACTTCCAATATGACAGAATATACAAGAATCTATTTAATATGTAACCTTTATAAAAAGTATTGAAATTTTACTTTAACAAAAGACATGTTTCCTATAAATCAAGTAACTTACTTTGAAAATCCATTGCCTTTTTGACAATCCTAGGGATTATTATCAGTGTGTAAATGCTTATTAAAAATATTCACTATCAATCTAATATTTCCTGAGGAAAAACAATCCATTAAATTGAGGAAACCTTTCATACAATTCACATCCTAGTGCAGCTAGTCATGTGTGTACAGGGCACGGGATAGCAACTCTTCAAGCAAAATTGACCCATTTCTTCCAAAAAGGTAAAACTCTTCCAGTTCGTGCTGTTATGCTAGAATTGTTTTTGGAAGTTTGGGGACTGATTGTTAGTTATCCCTAGTTAATCCTTCAAAGTTGTTCACTCCACTGACACTGAAATGCTTAGAAAATGCGTTATTCAAGTATTGTGAACAGGTCAGCATGGATTCCAGATGAGGTAATTTGAAGGAATTAGCCGCAACTAATTGCAAGTCTCCCTACTTTGTTCAACATTTAGACCCTTTTCAGTACATATTCAGGTAGTGGGGAGTTGCAAAACATTTGATCATCAATCCTATGACTTCCTTAATAGACAGTAGTTTAACAATATTACATGAAACTTCAATTATCTTCTCCCCATCTTTCCTATTGGTTTTTCTTCTATATTCTTTCTGCCAATAAGCTTTGCATAACTAGGATGTGTAATATTACTACGCAGTCACTTCACCAAAAGGGCCTTGCTCATTCCTGAAGAAGGGCTTATGCCCGAAACGTCGATTCTCCTGCTCCATTGATGCTGCCTGACCTGCTGTGCTTTTCCAGCAACACATTTTTCAGCTCATACTGGTGTCTGTATGGGAAACTATTCCACTACAGAAAGCATCACAAACCAGGTGCAATTCTCTCCTCAATCAGCAAACAGGAAAATCCAGAATAGCAGTTGTAGCCAAATAGAGATCAGATGTGTGAACTCTGGTGGACTTTCTTCTACCAAATCTGGGGCACTGAAAAACTAGCATCCTCCTCCTCAAAGATCACATAGTAGCAGGAACACAATGGAGTTATATTGGTGCAGGCCCGATATTGCTTAATTTTGTCAACTGTTCAACTGATGAACCCACCATGAAGAACTTTCCATACAAAAACTTCAGAACAGAATTTAATTGGTACACTGATTTGTTCCAATAAAATTTCAGATCATGTTCCTACATTCAGAATATAAACAGTGACAGGAATCCAATACAAACATTATTTAAAGACCATTACTGAACGTGGTTAATACAACTACCTTGCATTACCAAGCTTCTGCACCTGGAAAGCAATCAGAAAATGTATTTCTAGGTTCAAAGGCAGATCCAGCAAGTCTTCTGGCACAACCACTCCGTTTTCCGGACCTTAATTTACCTGCATGTTCAGCAAATCTATTTCGAGTCCTCCTCCACCCACCTGCAAAACCCACCAGTTTGTCCGTTTTATGCAAAGATGTGGACTGAACGTGGGATGCTCCTTGCGCAGCACAAGAAGTCTGCTGCGAAGAATCATCCCATCGGACTCAAAATATTTACTCAGTTCTTCTCTCCAAATTCACAGAGTATTAAAGTTTTTACAGCACGGAAAGAAGCCCTTTGCCCATTGCACGTTCTCTGGCTATCAAGCATCTATCAGGTCTTACTGTACTTTCTGCATCTGTCCTGTACCTTTGTATGGTATCCATGATGTGGAGGTGCTGGTGTTGGACTGGATCGGACAAAGTTTAAATATCGCAACATCAGGTTATAGTCCAACAGATTTATTTGGATGCACTAGCCTTCAAAGTGCCGCTCCTTCATCAGCCAAGTGATGAAGGAGCAGCGCTCTGAAAGCTAGTGCTTCCAAATAAACATGTTGGATTACAGCCTGGTGTTGTGATTTTTAACTTTGCATGGTATGGCATTTCAATGGTTCATCCAAATATGTAATTTCCTTACCTCTACCACTATTTTAGGCAGCGGATTTCAGGTGCCCACCACTGTCTGGGGTGAAAGTAAAACTCTCCTCCAAACGCTGCTAAACCTCTTGATCCTTACCTAAAGGGAACATCCCCTTTGGTTACTGACCCTTTTCCTGGAGGGGAAGGGCTTCCCCTGTCTACACCTCTAAAAGCTCTGTACACCTCAATCAGGTAACCTCTTCAATGTTAAAGGACAACACTAGAGAAACTGCCATACAAATCAGCTGAGTTTCTCCAGCATGTTCCGTGCTTTAAAAAAAATCAGGTATTCCGCATCCCTAGTACTTTGTGTAAGAAGTCTGATCCTGTACAAAACGGCGGCAGAAACGAAACAGAAAAAAATTCCTTCGAACTTTGGAGGACAACACGAGAAGTTATGCACTGAGATTTTTCGACTGCAATTACGTGCCACCTCCCCCCACTCGTTGACTTGTATCTCCTTGAAGACTGTGCATTAGACGTTGTACACCTATGTAGAGAATACACAAATTCATGGCTTGCAACACAGACGGACGGTCCATGTCTCTTGCAGATCGAACTTTGTAGGGCTAAATGATAGGGGATAAGATGGGAGGCAAGCATTTAAATGTTTCGACTGCATTTATCCTTCACCTCCTCGTTTTATTTGCTTTGTGCATAACTGACTTCATACTTTATGCAAAGCTTAAATCTGGATGTATAACACGGTCCAAATGAGCAACTTGCGGCTCCAGGTTTGTGGAGGAGGTAACACGAAAAGATGGGGGCAGCCTTACATAGATATATGTCTATTGCAATTGTACCCCACATCCCCAAAAACTCTCCTTCTGCTGTACTGTATGCTCCGTGCATAGCCAATGTTGCGCAGTGCATACCTGTGGTTTCAGAAACAAACTGAGCGAAACTCAGTAGGTCTAGCAGCATCAGCGGAGAGAAAAAAAGTTAACGTTTGCAAGAAGGGTCACTGGACTCGAAACGTTAACGCTGCTCTCTCCAGCTAAGCCTTTTTTTTCTTTTCTGTGGGTGTTTCAAATCTTCAGCATTTGGGGTTCTTTGTTTTATTTTTAATTATAAAATGCAAAATTGGGGGTGATTTAACCATGCAACGAGGAAAGAGGAGTTCGCTCGCATTGTTGATGCAGGCGCTCGAACGCAATGCAGCCTTACAATAACAAGAATAAAAAAATACTGAGTTAATCACGCTCTGGAGGGAGGAGAGAATAGAGTTTGCATTGTATATCATGCACTGAGGGGAAGGCGGGTGAATGGAAAGGGAGAAGGAGTTTGCACTGTCTCGGATGCACGCACCCTAACACAATGTACCGACTCTCAGCTTCCAGAAATAAAAAAAACTGGTCTGAATCGTGCAACGAGGGAGATGGAGTAGACAGTTTGCCTTATCTACGATGCACCGACTCTGATCTCGCAGCAACAAGAAAAAATAATAGTAATTCAATCACACGAGAGGAAGGAAAGAAAGAAAAATAAGTTTGCATTGTATACAATACACGCACCCCAACGGGATGCACCAAAACAACTTTGCAACAACAGTGGTTTAATGAGGCACCGACGGAAGGGTAGCAAGAGAACAGAGTTTGCACTGCACCCCAACGGGATGCACCAACTTTCACAACAACAATAGAAATAGTGGCTTAACGAGGCATCGGGAGGTGTTGGGGTGTGGGGGGAAAGAAAAAAAAGAGTGTAGGAAGAGAAGAAAGTTTGCATCGCACACGATGCACCAACTTTCACAACAACAATATAAGTAGCGGCTTAACGAGGTATCGGGAGGTGTTCTGGTGGGGAGGGGGAAGAGGAAAGAGTGTAGGAAGAGAAGAAAGTTTGCATCGCACACGATGCACCAACTTTCAAAACAATAATAGAAGTAGTGGCTTAACGAGGCGTTGGTGGGGGAAGGAAAGAGTGTAGGAAGAGAAGAAAGTTTGCATCGCACACGATGCACGCACCCCAACGGGATGCACCAACTCTCGTCTTGCACGTAACAACAATAGAAGTGAGTACTCACAGGCGGACGGTCCAGGCGGGCAGTGGCGCCGGTCCCCGGCTCAGTTTCCTCCGGCTGCAGTCCAGCAGGCGGGCAGCGCACGAGCAGCGGGCCGGGCAGGCGCGAGGCGGCTCGCGGTCACCCAGCAGCGCGAGCGCCCCGCTCGCCCACAGCACGAGCGCCGCCATCCACAGGCGCCTGGCCGTCGCCGACATGCCTCCCCTTTCTGTCGATTTCACACCCCCCCTCCCTCCTCAGTTGCAACTTTACTCCCTCCCCTCAACGAACTTCCTTCGAAATCCACCTTTCGGGTCGGACGTGGGTTGTTTACCCCCACCCCCCCCTTCTCCTTTTCACTCGTTTATTTCGGTTTCGCTTCGCGGCTCCGGGAAGAAGGTCCCGTCCGACTCCGGACAAACAAAAAAACTTTTCTTCGACAACTTTCTCGTTCACACGAGGGTGAGGGAGAATCTGTATTGGAGATGTAGATGCGCGTGTAAATATATGTATATATATTCTGAAACGTTTTTGTTTGAAAGCCAGCTGATTGTTTTGTTTTCTTGAGTAAATCCCAGTCTTGTAATTCCGTTCGGCTCGGCACAGGTACCAACACAACCTCCGTCCCCTCTCGGTCTGTTGTGTTAGAGCCAGCCTTCTCCCACCTCTCTCCCCACCGCCGCCCTCATTGGTCAGCGCGCCCTCGCCCACGTGATCCAAACCGCCGCGGTGGCTTCTGGTCATTGTAGTCTTTCCTCAGCAAGGGCGGGCGCTCCCTTCTCTGACTGCCCGGGTCGGACTACAACTCCCGGCCTGCCCCGCGCTCCCTTTCCGACGCTGCTGTGTTGCCGGCCCGAGGGCACGTGTCTGAGCTTGCACAAGGGATGCGGGTGCCCGTGGGAGAGAAGTTGACAGAAAGTTTGTTTTAATCAGATGCGCCGCGCCGATGAGCAAGAGGAGACCACAGGACAGAAGAGGGCAGCGTTCTGAGGAAGGGTGTGGAGGGGCCGGTGTTAGCTAGACAAAGGGGTGGACAAAGCTAGAAGTCAGCAGGTCAGGCAGCATCCGAGGAGCAGGAGGATTGACGTTTCAGGCAAGAGCCCTTCATTCCTGATGAAGACCTTACACTCGCAACGTCGACTCTCCTGCTCCTCGGGATGCTGCCTGACCTGCTGTGCTTTTCCAGCAGCCTACTCTCGACCCTGGTGTCCAGCATCTGCAGTCTTCACTTCCTCCAAAGTTAAAAAATCACACAACACCAGGTTACAGCCCAACAGGTTTATTTGGAAGTACTAGCTTTTGGAGCGCTGCTCCTTCATCAGGTAGCGATGGGGCAGGATCATAAGACACAGAATTTATAGCTTGACTGGAGATGTAGTTCTGCTTGCCTTCTCGCCAGGTGCTGCGAGACCAGCTGAGTTTCTCCAACATTTTCTGATTTTTGTTACTTAAGATTAAAGGTCTTTTGACCCATCACTCTGGTCAGAACCAACCATCTAACCCTGAGAGTTCCAAGAGGAGATTCACCAGGATGTCGCCTGCCATGATAAATCTCAGTTATGAAGAGAGGCAGTTCTTTGGAAGGGTCACTCGACCCAAAACGTTAACTCTGATATCTGCACGGATGCTGGCAGACCTGTGGAGCTATTCTAGCCATTTCTATTTTTGTTTATGAAGACACGCTGGATAGGCTAGATTTGTTTTCACAGGTGTAGAGATGGGAATCTGATTGAGGTGTTCAAAACTATAAGAGACATAAACAGGGTAGATCGTGAGAATTTTTTTCCCCATGGTAGACGTGTGTAACATCAGAAGTATAAATTTAAGGTAAGGAGTAAGCAGTTTAGAGGGCATCTGAGGAAAAGGTTTTTGGATGGTGGAAATATAGAATGCCCTGCCTGAGACAGTAGTGGGGGCAGATATTTTCGCAACATTTAAGAAGCATTTGGATGAACACTTAAAATGCCGCATATCAACCATGATCTAATTAATTGGCAGAACACGCTTGAGGGGCTGAATTGCCTTCTCCAGTTTCTATATTCCTATGTGATCAAGGTCTATTTCCATTTTCCACTATTTGGCCCATTGTCTTGTATGCCTTGGCATCGCAAATGCAAATCTAAATATTTTTGAATTGTTATGAGAGTTTTTGCCTACTACTCTTCCAGCCAGTGATTTCCAGATTTCCACCACTCGCTGGGTGAAAAAAACCTCACATCCCCTCTCAACGTTCTACCCATTACTTTAAATGCAGGGTCCGCAGCCATTGATCCCTCCATCAAAAGAAAAAGTTTTTTCTTGTCTACACTGACAATGTCCCTTATAATTTTGTACATCACATCACATCACAATGATGTCCCCTCTCAGTTTTCTCTACTCTAAGGAAAACAACCTTAGTCTATTAAATTTCTCTTCACAACTAAAACTCTCCAGCCCAGGAAACATCCCAATAAATCTCCTTTGCAATCTCTCCAAAGCAATTACATCCCTCCTATAATAAAGTTCCTTGAAATTGTCAAAGGTTGTGATTTGTGACATTGATCCAATAGAGCATTATGATGGATTGATTTTCAATTCCAGGAGACCCCTGGGCAATTGGCAATCCTAGGCCAGGAGAAATATTAACTTCATACCACCCACTTACACCACCCACTTATAGAGTCGTAGAGTCATACAGCACGGAAACAGACCCAACTCATCTGTGCCAACCAGACATCGCAAATGATCTTATCTCATTTTCCAGCATTTTGTCCATATCTCTCTCACCCCTTCTTATTCATATACCCATTCAGATGAGAGTCTTTGATTGTATGGTTTGTGTTGGCAGCTTGTTTGGTTATTTGCAAAATCTGAGGTCTAGGTTTTAAATACTGTCATTTATAGGGGATTGCCCTCCTTCTGTTATGAAAATAATATACTGCAGATGCTCAAATACTAACAATAAGTGCTGAAAATACTCAGCAAGGATGTAAAAACTATCTCCAGCATTTTCTGTTTTCATCCCTCTTTTCTCTTAATTGCACTGTCAGGTAAGCAGTGGCTTATAGAAATCTTACCAACAAGAGTTAGCACCTTCACAAAGGTGTGGTGGAAAAGGGAAATGAGCCAATCAATACAAATTAATGAGAATTGTGAGTAGGAAACAGTTTGCACCTATTTGCTTAAGGCTACAGACATGAGATACAAAGCTAACACTAGAATATATATTTTTGCCTGTTCCTGTGCAAATTGACCAGCACACCTTTTGTTATGACACACTGGCGGTGTTGTCAATTTAACCTAGTTCCATGTGTGATAAATCCAAGGAGTCGGGTTACAGTCACCAGCTGTGATTAAATATATTCCAGGAGGTATCATCACATGACTTACTGCAACGCTGCAAAAATTACTCAGATCCATCCTTGAGCTGCATTGCCTTCATATGCCAGTGGAGAGCAAAATGACTCATTACCCAATAAGTAATTGATGCTTGACTGTCAACTTCCTCATCCCTTCTCAATCACTAAATTTTCAACTTTTTCAGATCCTTTCAAAGAACATTACAAAAAAGACAAAAAACAAAGAACTGTGGATACTGGAAATCAGAAACAAAATCAGAAATTGCTGGAAAAACTTAGCAGGTCTGGCAGCATGTGTGGAGAGAAAGCAGAGTTAACATTTCAAGTCCAGTTACCCTTCTTCAGATAATAAGAAGACTTTTTTTTATATCTATGTGATTTTTTTTTCACCAGCATTGTCCACAACAGTGCCCTGAAGATTGACTAGACCAATCTTGGAGGGTTGGCAATCCTCAGTTTGGAGGAATGCTGATTTCACACCATTCAAAATCTTATTTCTTAACTTCAATAAAAAATAAAATCAGTGGGCTGCAGAACAAAATAGCATCTAAATCAGTTGGTTCTGTGACTGGCAAGGTATGATAAAATTATTTTCATTGAATGGGATATAAATTCACTGATTCCAAAAAAGAATTATTGGACTTGAGATGTTTCTCCCTGCACAGGTGCTGCTTGACTTGCTGAGATTATTTTTCAAGCACTTTCTGTTTTTATTTCAGATCTCCACAATATGCAATTTTTTGCTTTTATTTCAATGTTCAGTTAATTTCCACACATCTTCTGGGAGTGTCTTTCTCAAAGAAGTTCTGCTGTCCTGTCTGACAGGATTTCTATTTGTCTCTTTCACCTTATTTCCCTTCATTGCTTTCAATTTCTGTCCCGGTGTTTCACAACACTCTATTTCATAGCCAAATCTTCTTCCTCAATGACATTCTCCAGTTTCAATTTACTGCATGTGGTTTCTAACTGTAGTTCCGTCATTCATGTTTAAAAGCCATAATGAATTGAAACATCTCCCAAGACAAACAACATGTCTCAGACAAAAACAAATTAGTGAAGAAACTCAGCGGGTATGGCAGTATCTGTGGAGCGAAAGCAGTGACTCTTCAGAATATTTCTCAGATTGCTTTTCTCGTCATTTCCTAATATCTGTACTTCACTGCTATGCATCACCACATGTATATACTCAGCTACTCATCAACAATGTCAGCACACCTTATCTCAAAAAGAAACTGAAAAAGCAATGGATGCTGGAAATCAGAAATACAAATAAATTGCTGGAAAAACTCAACAGGTCTGGCAGCATCTGTGGAGAGAAATCTCCAAAGCTATCTGAAAGCTATTTTGGTACCCAGTTTCATTTCATTCTTCATCTCTTCTGATATCTTAACAAAATAAAAACCTCTCAATTTCAGGCATTAAGGAACATACAGCTCTAACAATCTATGGATATCAATGCCTTTCTTCCCTCTGACTCCACCCCTTCTTATACCACCAGTATGCCCTCAGACTTTCCCTTCTCTGATGCCAGAAGATCTGTAATTGGCAAAGAGTTTTGTTTTATCCTCTTGAAGCCCACATATATGAATTTCTGGCATGACATGATGTGTTTTTTCAGTGTTTCTGCATCCATGCTCACTTACTTGGGCAGAAATCCTCCCCCTGACCAGAAGACACTTTTCCCCACCACCAGTATTCTCCTTCTAACTGGACCCATCCCTCTGGTTTCTTATATTTTGATCTTTTCATTGAGAAGTTTTGATTTGGCATTGGCCGTCTTAATTTCTCTACTTCTCTCACTCACTCTAATCCGCCTCCCTCTAAATTTGCTTGTTCGGTAGAAGAGTCTTATTGGACACATCACAATAACTCTGTTTACCTCTTCACTGATGCTACCAGATCTGCTAAGTTTTTTTTCCTGCAATTTATGTTTTTATGTAAAATCAATGGGCTGAATCTTCCCAGAGTGGTGTTGAGAGGCAAGTGGTGAAACCAGGGGACCCGGAAAATAGGGATGAGTTGGACCAAGACAGCTCTCCAACATGTGCCCGTGAAAGAAGCCAGGTAGACAGATAGCCTCTTAGTGACAGGCAGACAAATAAATAGTTAAAGCCCAAGGTAGCGGTGATTATTTTGCAGAACAACTGATACTTTGTCAGTGATAGTGTAGGAGTAACACCCACAATACCTGACTACCACAATGAAGACAGTTCAGTTTTGCAACTCCATACAACACTAACCTATAAGAGTGGCATTACCTATGGCCAAAATAAAGCAACTAGAGTAGCTTCCTTTCCATTCCTGCTTGACTGCCAATTCCTTGAACCCCTGCCTTCCCCTCCACCAAATCTTCAACTTTTTTATATCCTAAGAACATTACAAAGAAGACAAAAAAAAATCAAAGAACTGCGGATGCTGGAAATCAGAAACAAAATCAGAAATTTCTGGAAAAACTCAGCAGATCTGGTAGCATCTGTGCAGAGAAAGCAGAGTTAATATTTCAGATCCAGTGACCCTTCAGTACATAAGGAGACAAAAAAGACATGGGGTCTGGTGCCTACTGCCCTCCAAAATAGTTAATACCATTTATACATTCTAGACATGCTACATTTTGAAATGCTGTCATTTTCTTAGACCTACCTGTGTGGCACCCACCTCTCCCTATGGAACTGCTGATGCTCCAAAGCTGCCAGAAGTCTCATTGGGCCTGCAGCAACAAGAGCCCACCAGCTGTGCTGAGTGGTGCAGTAAAAGCAGAAGGGGCCAATTTGGAGGCTGCCAATTAGGAGAGCGCCTCCAGAAAAATAGCTCATCCTTCTGACTGACAGAGAAAAATACTGCACAGCATTCCACATGATTGTGATTGTTTTCCTGTGGATCAGTTAAGCTTATCCCTGTACTGTATTTGGACATGATCCCTATTCTAGACCTATATTGAAATGTATTACTGTAGATTAACACCCTGTTTCAAATTATGAATTATTGAGGCAAAGTCATACAGCATTGAAATAGGCCTTTTGGCCCACCAAGTCTATGCTGACCAACAAACACCAACTACACTAATACCTACACATGGTTTATAGCCTGCTATGCCATGGCATTTTAAGTGCTCATCCAGGTGCTTCCTAAATGTTGTGAGTGTACTTGCCTTCATCACTCTCAGATAGCACAGTCCAGATTTCGATTACCCTCTGGGTGAAAAAATGTTTCTCAGATCTCCTCTAAACTGCTTACTCCTCACTTTCAACTTATGCGTTCTGGCCTTAGATACAAATGCCATTGGGAAAAGATTCTCATACCATGTCTATGCCTCTCATAATTTTGCATACATCAATCACATCCCCCTGCAGCCTCCTTTGCTTCAAGGGAAACAAACCCAGCTTATCTAGTTTCTCCTTGTTACTGAGACTTTCCATCGCAGGCAACACTCTAGTGATTCTCCTCTGCAGTCTCTGCAGTGCAATCACATTCTTCCAATAGTGTGGTGACCAGAACTGCACACAGTATTCTATCTGTCATCTAACCAATGTTTTATAAAGTTGTAACAAGATTTTCTTGTTCCTATATTCTTTGCCCAGCTGCCTTCACCACCTTGTCTGCCTGTGCTGACACATTCAGGGATCTGTGGACTTATATGTCTAGGTCCCTTTGTTCCTTAATACTCTCTCAGGACCTCCTGTTCATTGTGTATCTCCTTCCCTTATTAAAACTTCCAAAATACATTACCTCATTTGGCTGAATAAGTTTATAAAAATTACAAGGATGAAGGAAAAAGACAGGACAGTGACATTGTTTCCTCAATGACACTACAGTTGCTGTGCTGTGATCATTCTCTGATTTTAAGATGTTCTTCCTGCCACTGTATGAACTCGATATTTTCTTATTAATTGGTGTTTAATGGGAAGTGAATATTGTTGGCAAGGCTCCTTAATTACTTCATGAGCTGAGTAGCTTGCTGGCCTATGTAAGAGGGCAGTTAAGAGCCAACCACATCGCTGTGATTCTGGTGTGAGATCTAGGCCAGACCAGGTAAGGATAGCAGACCAACTTCACTAAGGTCATTAGTGAATGAATTGGGTTTTTAGAGCAATCAGTGATCTTTTACACAGCCATTATTACTGTGACCAGCTTTCTGCTCTGAATTTTATTAATTTAGTTGAAATTTCACTGGCTACCATTGTAAGATTTAAACCCTTGTCCTCAAAGCATCAATCTAAACCTCTGGACAACTAGTTTAGTAATATTGCCACTAAGTCATTATCTTCTCTTAGACCTTTAAGAGTTTCATAATGTTTTTCTTAGACATAGGGATAAAGCAGTTATAACCATTAGAAATACTGTCTCACACCCCTCCTGATGGCTTAGTTAAAATCAAAATATGTTACTGCGATAAGGGGTGAAACTTGTTGAGGTGGAAGTAGTGTTATCAGCTAGCTGGACTGTTGGTGAGAGACCCACACTGTCTTTTTCAGGAAAGGCCTCCTGAACAATATACCAATCAAGCAGCGGTGAGGCCACAGGCAATATCACAGAGACAGAGGTCCTGCCCCACAAGAGCGCCTGGCCAGAAGCTCTTGCACTCAGTAGTGCCACAGAGGAAGCTGTTGCTGGTGGCAGAAAAGCAACCCTGAAATTCCAGGATCATGGAAGACCCAGGACAAAGTTATGCGAGGTGTTAGGGTTGGTGATTTTTGTTTGGGATCGAGTTGATGACATGGGGGATTCAGAAGCAAGAGTAAATGGTTGATTCCCATCAGCCATTCCCTCCAGCATACCACCTCCAAGACAGAAGAGCTTTGCTTATGGAAATCAATATGTCTAACTCAATCTTAGTATAGGTACACTCATTAGATTTAGAGCTTAAGCAATAGAAATCTTTTCACTATTAAAGATTCTTCTGGGCATTGTGTACGTGCTAACAGCAATTAGGTTTGGATTAGGCTGGGCTGTGTTATCTTTCACACACTATCTACCTCTACATATGACCACCCCCATACAAGCAAATCTATCAACAACCCATCCTCTTCGTCATATAACACAGTAATACCCACTATCTTGGTTCACATTTGAAGAGTTGCCACTTTTAGAATTCTCCAGGACTGCCAGTGCCACAGTCAATATGTCAAGATGAAGTACGAGTAAGGAACTCCAATTTTTTATGTAGATAAACTGGGAGAGGTGGGTTGACTAGGATTTAATTGAGACATTCAAAATCTTAAAGAGTTTACAAAATAAATAAAGGAAAACAGTTTTAAATGGCTGGAAAGGTAATTCGTTGAAAGCCAGACGGGAAGTGAGGAGAAATGTTTCGACTCAGAGAAATGGTCTGATCTGGAATGCACTGCTGGAAATGTTAGTGGAAGCAGATTCAACAGTAACTTTTAAAAAGGCTTTGGATATATACCTGAGAAGGATTATGCATGATTATGATCATAGTGTGAGGGAGAGTGGCAGAGATTAATTGATTGATCCACTCCAGAGACTTGAGCACAGAATCTAAGTTAACACTTTAGTGTATTACCAAGCAAGTGCTAAAATATCAAGCTTCCCTCTTTTGAATGAGTTGTTAAATGAAGGATTTAGATGTCCCTCAGTTGGATGTAAACAATCCCGTAGCATGATTTAGAGGTGCTGGGGTGTACAAAGTTAAAAATCACACAACACCAGGTTATAGTCCAACAGGTTTATTTGGAAGTACAGCTTTCAGAGCGGTGCTTGTTCATCAGGTGGTTATGGAATACTATTTAATCCATAACACTATTTGAAAAAGAGTAGAGGTGTTTGCTCACTAGTCTGCTTACCATTGATTAAAATCTAAGATAAGCATGTAGTTGCAGCAGGCGATAAACAAGCCATATGGTATGTGGGCCTTCATTGTGAGAGGTTTTGAGTATAAGTGTATTGTACCTTTAAGATAGTAAAAGCTAGCAGTGACAGCACCAAGTGTTCTCAATAAGATACACTGTTACATGTGGTCCAACTACTGGGGGAGTTAGGGTAGCTGGTTGCCTGGAAACGACAAAACAGATTTGATTCAGGCCAATCATTTTAAATTATACTGCAAAAAATACCAAACTCCAATCCAGTTTGAATTTAGTATATTGACAATCTTAAAAGCCAATAACATAATCTGATGCTTTGGGGGTATAAGACTGAAGAAAATTGAATAGTTGAGAGGAGAACTGCCAAGCTACCAATTGTAAGGACTACCTGAAAAATAACTCTCTTAAAGGTATCTTTATCAATCAGTAACCTGTGAAGCAGAGTCCCCAAGAAGAAGAAAAGAAGACAGGAAACAGAGAAAACTGAAAACTGCATAGTTTTGCAATAAGAAGTTTTGTTTTGTAGGAGCAGAAATATGTTGTTGCAGTTATATTTGGTGAAGCTAAACCTAGAATATTGTGTGCCCTTCTCTGAAAAAGAAAGCTATTGCTCTTGAAGAAGTGCAGTAAAGGTTTACCAGGCTGATTCTGGGCTGGGCTGATGTGTGAGGAGAGGTTGACTGGTTGGATTGTTTTTGCTGGAGTTCAGACAAATGAGGGTGGATCTCACAGAGACTTATAAACTTCTAGCAGGACTACATAAGATAGATGCAGGGAGGATGTTTCCAATGGTGGGTATGTCCAGAACATGGGGTCACAGTTTGAGGATTTGGGATAGACCATTGAGATGGAGATGAGGAGGCGTTTGTCTACCCAAAGAGCTGTGATCCTTTGGAAGTAGTTGATGCCAAAACATTGAATATATTCAAGAAGCAGCTAGATATAGCACTTTGGACAAATGGGATCAAAGGTTATGGGAAGAAAGCAGAATTAGGATATTGGGTTGGACAATCAGCCATAATCATGATGAATGGTGGAGCCGGCTCAAAGGGCCAAGTAGCCTCCCCCTTCTCCTATCATCTATATTTCTATTAGTTTTCCAAAATGGCCAGCACATGCATGATGGATCAAATGGCCTTTTCTGTGCTGTCAGAGGCTATAATCATGAAAGATAGACATGGTAAAATGTTACAACACAAAACCTTGAATTTCAAGAAACAGTTTGACAATACTGAAATAATTGTTATTAATTCTACATTTTTTAATTTGTAGGATAATTTCTTCAGCAGCTGGATCAACACTAAAATACTGGGGAAGGACTAATAATGACCAAATTCTGACAATTTTAGATCTGTGTTTTGGTAAAACTAAAATCATCACACTTGATACCTTCATTCTGTATACAGTATTTATCTGTATATAATAGTATATATATATTATATACATCTCCACATATAAGTCTTTACTCTTTTCTGGTGTCAGCACTAAAAATTCAGTTCCCAAACACCTGTTGTGATCTACTTTATTAACATTCTCATTTGTGCATCAATATGTTCTGGGTTGGAGTTTCACTCCAGAGACTTAAGTACAGAATCTAAGTTAACACTTTAGTGCTGTACCAAGCTAATGCTAAAATATCAAGCTTCCCTCTTTTGAATGAGTCATTAAATGAAGTACTTAGATGCCCCTCAGATATATGTAAACAATCCAATAGCACTATTCGAAAAAGAGTCAAAATATTTTCTCACTGCTCTGCCTACCATTGATTAACATCTACAATAAAGGTGAATAATCTTATTGATTATCTTTGAGATCTTTTGTGCAAATTTTCTTCTGCAGCTCCCTACATTTGAGTAGTAATTACTCTAACATAGTAGCTCATTGGCTATTAAACATGTGTAAGATGCTATTTCATATAAAGTGTGTTTATTTCCACATGAATAATATAACAGCTACAAAAGTTTTAGAACAAAAGTTTTGTACAAATATTGTGCAGCTAATTATTATTAATGTATAGAAATCATAATGAATTTTGTCTGCAATCTATATTATGTCTCCTGGTAATATAAAACTATTTGAATGAATATTTCTCTTTGGTTTGTAAAATATTATCTTTTGCAACGACTATCGTCGTTTCTCCAAACATGGGTGTTGAACTGCATTACCATGCACTATCCAGTATTAAATATTTTAAGTTACCATGTTTTATTGTCTCATTCTTTTTATTCCTTAAAGTATAAAGTAGCCACATTTTTGTCATGAATTTAAAAGTAGGGTTCATGCTTTGAGATTATATATACAGATCTTGACTCAGGAACACATTTACAAGTTTTGATTCAATGCTCTCCCTAAATGTTTAGTCCTTTTTTCCTTTTAGATGCTGATTTGCCTTGTAACTCTAGAATTTTCTGTTGTTATTTCATAATTTTTAATGATTTCAGTCACATGGATAAGTGATAGATCTCTTATTAACATATGTAAAAGTAGGATTGCAGACTCAGTATAGGAAGGATGTAGATGCTTTAAAGAGGGTGCAGAGAAGATTTACCAGGATGCTGCCTGGATTGGAGGGCTTGTCTTGTGAAGAAAGGTTGAGTGAGCTCGGGCCTTTCACACTAGAGAGAAGGACTTGATAGAGGTGTACAAGGTAATGAGAGGCATAGATAGAGTAGGTAGCCAGAGACTTTTCTCCAGGGCAGAAGTGGCTGTTACAAGAGGTCATAATTTTAAGGTGATTGGAGGAAGGTACAGGGGAGATGTCAGAGATAGTTTCTTTACGTAGAGAGTGGTGGGTGTGTGGAGTGCCAGTGATGGTAGTAGAACCAGTGGCATTAGGGACATGTAAGCGACTGCTGGACAAGCACATGGATGGCAGTAAATTGAGAGGTGTGTAGGTTGGGTTAATCCTAGATTAAGGTAAATGCTCAGCACGACATAGTGGGCTAAAGGGCCTGTACTGTGCTGTACCATTCTATGTTCTATGCTAGAGAGTCAGTTACAAATTCTGGCACTGAAAAAGCACAGCAGGTCAGGCAGATTTACTATTTTTATTTACACATTATTAGATTTACCACTTTTATTTTAATTATTATTAATTTCTCAAGGACAATTAGGGATGGGCAGCAAATGTTGGCATTTCAAACGATGCTCCCATTCTATGTAAGATTCCTGATGAAAGGCTTATGCCCATAATGTTGATTCTCCTGCTCCTCTGATGCTGCCTGACCTGCAATGCTTTTCCAGCTTCACATTTGTCGACTCACATTCTGAACAAATTCAGCTCCCCTTCAATAGTTTATGGTTTCATAATTGCTATTATTTTAAAAATAATAGCTTAGTAGCCACACACGCAGACAACAAGCAACATGAATTCAACTGGGACAACACTACTATCATAGGGCAAGCCAGACAGAGAACAGCCAGGGAATTCCTAGAGGCATGGCATTCAGCCACAAACTCCATCAACAAACACATCGACCTGGACCCAATATACCAACCACTACAGCGTACAGCTGAAACTGACAACCGGAAGCGGCAGGGACAGACCACTATAAACACCGGAGGAAACATCAAAGAAGCGCTTCGCAGGAGGCTCCCAAGCACTGATGATGTCGCCTAGCCAGGGGACGAAACGTTTGCAACAAAAACTTCCAGTTCGGCGAACAGAACCACAACAACGAGCACCCGAGCTACAAATCTTCGCACAAACTTTGAATTTTAAAAAAAGTCTGACATAGATTGGCAGCACCATTTGAGATGCCAACATTTGCTGCCCATCCCTAATTGTCCTTGATAAATTAATAATGCTTAAAATAAAAATGGTAAATCTGATAACATTGAAATAAAAGTAATAAAGCTAATAGTTAGTAGTTTGAAACTGGCTCAGATAATGTGGAGCTTCTGTCTATCAACCAGGCTGGGCTGGATTGAGTTGCCACCAGCTCTGAGCTTCAAAAGTAACAATCACACTAACATTTTTCAGTTATTTAGATAAGAGTTAAATGCTCATTACAGTCCCCAGAACACAGCATATTACTCCTAATACATTTAAATATCTAGTTCCATTTTTGATTTACTTTTCTATTTTTGAACAAAATGTGATAAAGGTTGAGAGTTTCAGGACTCTACTCCAGAAGTGCCATTCAAGCTACAGACAGGTATGATATAGATCTGTACAGTTCAGTCACTGCATATACACTTTACATTCTGCATAGAGTGACGATCCTTCTGTTCATGAATTGGAAGTAATGCTAAATCTTTAAACTATTTGGGGTCAAAGAGACAGGGAGCTTGAAATTCAAATTGGGAAAAATAAAATGTAATGGTGGGAACAGGAAGTTTCTGGGACTGAGGGACTTGTAAAAAGTTGATTCAATCACTGCAGCTGCTGGCGTCAATCGCCTGTGGAAAATATTTTTCATAGTTATTGCCTACACCTGTGACATAAAAGCTGCTATGCTATTTAGTGGCTTTGAATCATGAGAACAATACAATGGAAAACAAGGGCAAACTGAAAAATACATTCATGAAATCGCATTAAGAAATTAAATTTTAGGGATGCCCTAATTACATTGCGATAATATCCACAAAGTAACTGAGGCATATCAATATTTAGCTAATAAAACAAAACTGCAGATGGTGAAGATCTACTATCAATTCTGAAGTGGGGTCACTGGACTGAAAATGTTAACTCTGCTTTGTCTCCACCCACACTGCAAATCTGCTGAATTTCTCCAGCAATTTTTATCATTTAGGTGTCAGGTTTGATTCCAGGTCTGCACTGAGCCAACTAATCATAACAAGGATAGTCATAAGCCTATTACAGTTGGTGTCTGGGGTTTAGGATGGGAAAATCAGTCTGAGTTTCTTCTTCTCATCACTGTCCAGTAAGGTCTATTGGAAGTGCATGTTTGTGGATTCTCCTTGATGATAGAATTGGGGTTCTCTCTCTCCCCCTCCCCCAATTAAAGTTTACAACTGTATGGGGTCACTGTCTAGGGAGATGGAGCTGGGTGGTCTCAGAGATGGGGGTCACCATTTGCCACTTTATTTTCTGTCTCTACAAAGAATGTCTGCAAAAACATGGTCAGGCTGGAGCAAGGAATCCAGGGTTTGCCAAGTGCAAGTCTTTGCGAGCTAGTGCATTTCCTTTCCACATATGACCTGGAAAGGATTGAAGAGGTTGTGGCAAACAAAGGCATTTCAACTCAAGCTGTTTGGCTGCAGCTTTGGAAGGATGTAATTGCAACAATCCTAAAGTAGATCAAATGTGAATAAATGATGCTACAGCAAAGAATCAACTATAACACATGGAGCCATACCCCAGATCAGTGAAAAACATTAAATTTGTGAAGTTGAAGAAAGATTTATATTTGAGGAACAATCAGATCACCATTTCCTAGTATCCTTGAACAGATAATTGTAATCTTTCATCATTCTGCTAATTAGAGTGTTGTGACTTCAAACGATCGTACCAATCATTAAGCAACAAAAACACTTAGAAATTATATCTTTTAATAAGGCAAATAGAGCAATTTAGATTCACAGCATTTAAGAAGAATAAAGAAAGAAAATGACAAACAAAATGATTTATCAAGGGGTTTGAATGGTGTAAATATGGATTTGAAACTTGAACAGCTTATCAATGTAAGGTGAACCTTCTAATAACAACTTTTATTTATAAAACACCTTGAAAGTAATAAAACATTCCAAGGCACTTCACACAAGCATTATAAATAAAAATCTGATACAAATAACAGACATCTGGACAAATGACCAAAAGCTTGGTCAAAGATTTTATGGAGTGTCTTAAAGAAAAAGAGCAGAGAGTCAGAGAGATATAGGAAGGAATTTCAGAGGTTGGGTCCGAGGCAACTGAGGACATGGCCATCAATAATTGGTGGCACAACCAAAATGAGGAATGCTGAAGATTCTGGAATTAACGGAAAGCAGATATCCCAAAGGATTCATAAGCTGAAAATGATTACAGAGACGTTGGACGGTGAAGCCATGGAGGGCTCTAAGACGAAGATGAGAATTTAAAAACAAGGTGCTGTTAAACTGGGAGCCAGTGAAAGTCATTAAGTACAGGATGGTTGGGGTTTGGTATAAGTTAGAATATGAGCAGCAAAGTTTAGATGATCTCAAGTTTATGCTGGGCAGAATCTAGTCAGGGATACTCAATAAATAATGGAGTAATTTTACCTAAATATTTTGTGTTTTATTCCAATTTTCCCCTCACCTGGTGGTCAATCTCATCAAAGTCAGCTCCACTGTGCCTTACTCAAATGCTAATTAATGCAAGTATAAAACCAGATTATGAATGCTGGCAATTATCCAACAGCACAAGACATTATAGCTAAATCCAATCCTATCTTCCATAACCCTACTTATCAAATACTTTCACACATATTACTGATCACTATTTAGGGATTAGGAAGGTGAATTATGATCTTGTTTCCCCCAAACTCAAGTAACTACAGACAATTTTACTGCTTCTTCTTATTGACCCTGCAAACTCATCACATACAAGGGTCAATAAATTTTGTGTTCACCTCTAAAACATCGAATTACCAGATCCCTTCCCCTTTGTCAAAGACCTATAAAGACAGATCCCTGGAATAATAATATCCCAGACAATGGTGTAAGTTTGAAAAACAATTACTTTTCCCTTTTGTTGGAGAGAAGAATGTGGCAGAGATCAAATAACTCAAACGTTAACCACTTACAAGGAGAGCAGATGGTGTAGTGGTAATATCGGGGTAATAATCCAGAACCCTTGTGTAGGTTTAACTCCCACCATGACAGATGATAAAAAATATGGACTGGGAAAAAAACTATTCTAATGCCAACAGTGGTTTTTCAAAAAAAAGGTGTCTTGTTTGATAATGCTGTTGAAGGAAGGAAATTTCCCATCCTTATCTGATGTGATTCTGGATCCATAGTAATAGGGATGGGCCAGTGCTGCCCAAATAAATGAATAAAAACAAAGTTTACATTATTTTTAATAAGTTGAGGAATCCTGAGGTGATTGAAGGAAGGTGGATCTTGTTGATGACAAAATCCTTGATTGGGGATGTTAACATGGCAAATCAGGAAACCCCTGGCTGATCAATCTAAACAGGAGATACTTTGTGTCTTTCACTGTGTCTCATACCTGCACACACACACCATGGGTGCTGGGGAAAAAATAAGCACTACCGCACTTAGGTGGTAGTGAGGGGGTTAATATAAAAAAAATAAAAAAAAATAAACAGGAGATACTCCCTTTTTGATTTTCTCAAAACCCTCCTCCTCTGTTTTTGGTTGCACTTCAGTCCCACGCGCCTGATTTTCGGGCACCTGGTACGGAGGAGGGAGGGCAGGTCTGAAGACCTCCTCGTGGGTCTGCTCCTGGGCCTGGCCAAACTGGCCATAAATAGGTCCAGGCAGCGGGCCGTGGAGAGGGTCGTTAGGGCCGACTGCCTGCCCCTCTTCCGCAGTTACGTTAGAGCCCGGGTGTCCTTGGAGAAGGAGCACGCGGTGTCCACCAACACCGTGGAGTTGTTCAGGGAGAGGTGGGCGCCGCAGGGAGTGGAGTGCATTATTTCCTCCTCCAACTGTGTTTTGATTTAGTCCCTACCCTCCCCTTCACTGTTTTGACCACACAGCATTGCCCTTTGATGTGAAGGGCAGTGTTTGTCACTGGCCACTCGGGTGTTTTCCTATCTTCCTGGTGGTGGAAATTGAATAAAGATTCGTGCACTTTGTGTCTTTCACTGTGTCTCACACCTGCACACACACACCATGGGTGCTGGGGAAAGAATAAGCACTACCGCACTTAGGCGGTAGCGTGGGGGTTAAATAAAAAAAAAACAAACAGGAGTCCTTCTTTAATGAATTATAATATACTACACTGATTATGTTGTGAGCTAATCAAAAAAAAAGAAGAAAGAAAAAAAGAAGAAAAAAATATAAACAGGAGATACTCCCTTTTTGATTTTCTCAAAACCCTCCTCCACTGTTTTTGGTTGCACTTCAGTCCCATGCGCCTGATTTTCAGGCACCTGGTACGGAAGAGGGAGGGCAGGTCTGCAGACCTCCTCGTGGGTCTGTTCCTGGGCCTGGCCAAACTGGCCATAAACAGGTCCAGCGGGCTGTGGAGAGGGTCGTTAGGACCGACTGCCTGCCCTCTTCCGCGGTTACGTTAGGGCCCGGGTGTCCTTGGAGAAGGAGCACGCGGTGTCCACCAACACCCTGGAGTTGTTCAGGGAGAGGTGGGCGCCGCAGGGAGTGGAGTGCATTATTTCCCCCTCCAACTCTATTTTGATTTAACCCCTGCCCTCCCCTTCACTGTTTGATCACAGATCATTGCCCTTTGATGTGAAAGACAGTGTTTGTCACTGGCCACTCGGGTGTTTTCCTATCTTCCTGGTGGTGGAAATTGAATAAAGATTCGTGCACTTTGTGTCTTTCACTGTGTCTCACACCTGCACACACACACCATGGGTGCTGGGGAAAAATAAGCACTACCGCAGTTAGGCGGTAGTGTGGGGGTTTAAAAAAATAAACAGGAGATACTGCCTTTTTGATTTTCTCAAAAACCTCCTCCTCTGTTTTTGGTTGCACTTCAGTCCCACCCTCCTGATCTTCGGGCACCCGGTACGGAGAGGGGAGGGCAGGTCTGAAGACCTCCTCGTGAGTCTGCTCCTGGGCCGGCCAAACTGGCCATCAACAGGTCCAGGCAGCGGGCCGTGGAGAGGGTCATTAGGGCCGACTGCCTGCCCCCTTCCGCGGTTACGTTAGAGCCCGGGTGTCCTTGGAGAAGGAGCACGCGGTGTCCACCAACACCCTGGAATTTTCCAGGGAGAGGTGGGCGCCGCAGGGAGTGGAGAGCATTATTTCCCCCTCCAACTCTATTTTGATTTAACCCCTGCCCTCCCCTTCACTGTTTGATCACACAGCATTGCCCTTTGATATGAAGGGCACTGCTTGTCACTGGCCACTCGGGTGTTTCTTTGCTTCCTTGGTGATGGTTATTGAATAAAGATTCAAGCACTTTGTGTCTTTCACTCTGTCTCACATCTGCACACACACAACAACAAAAAAATATAAACAGGAGATACTCCCTTTTTGATTTTCTTAAAAACCTCCTTCTCTGTTTTTGGCTGCACTTCAGTCCCACGCTCTTGATCTTTGAGGACTTGGGTATGGAGTGGGGAGGGCAGGTCTGAAGACCTCCTCGTGGGTCTGCTCCTGGGCCTGGCCAAACTGGCCATCAACAGGTCCAGGCAGTGGGCCGTGGAGGGGGTCGTTAGGGCCGACTGCCTGCTCCTCTTCCGCGGTTATGTTAGAGCCCGGGTGTCCCTGGAGAAGGAGCACACGGTGTCTATCATCTCCCTCAAGCTGTTCAGGGAGAGGTAGGCACCGCATGGAGTGGAGTGTCTTATTTCCCCCTCCAACTCTATTTTGATTTAATCCCTACCTTTCTTTTTACTTTTTGATCACTTAGCATTGCCTTTTGATGAGAAGGGCATTGCTTGTCACTGGCCACCTTGCTGTTTCCTTTCTTCCTGGTGATAGAAATTGAATAAAGATTTGTACACCTGTTGTCTTTCACTGTGTCTCACACCTGCACACACACAACATGGGTGCGGGTGAAAATATAAGCACTACCACAGTTAGGCAGTAATGTGGGGGGGTAAAGGAAAAAAAAGGAAAAAGATATAACCAGGAAATTTAGAGTCTCCTCAGTTTAGGGAAAAAGTATATAAACAGGAGATATCTTGTCTGTGCTTACCCCTGCCTGGACAGAATTTTACCTTGGCCCCAAGGTCCCGTACTTCCCATGGGAACCTGTGCCTCACAACTTGAGCCGCCTCCAGAATTTTAGTTTTGTCCCGTCAAGGGCATATCACGACGGGTCCTGTACAGATTGCTGTTGCACGCCGTCCACCTCTTCTCCCTTATCCACCATCTGGACATGCCTTGGCGCGCCCATTTGTCACCTGGCGGTGAGGATCCGTAATGGAGGGATCTCTACATGGGAGTCCTCCCCCTTTCTCTCAGGGATCTGGGGTGAAGGGTGTTGCACACCACTGTCCCCTGCAACCACAGGTTGTGGTGGTTCACGGACCCCCATTACAACTGCTTGTTTTGTGGTGTTGTGGAGTCTGTGGACCATGTATAAATTGGATGTGGGCGCTTGCACTCCATTTTTGATTTCCTTAAAGACCTTCCTCTGTGTTTGGTTGCACTTCAGTCCAAATCTCCTGATCTTTGGGCACCCCGTGCGGAGGAGGGAGGGTAGGTCAGAGGACCTCCTCTTGGGTCTGCTCCTGGGCCTGGCAAAACTGGACATAAACAGGTCCAAGCAGTGGGTCATGGAGGGGGTCGTTATGGTCAATTGCCTGCCTCTCTTCCATGGTTACATTCGAACCTGGAGAAGGAGCACGCGGTGTCTACCAACACCCTAGATCTGTTCAGGAAGGGGTAGGCACCACAAGGATTGGAGTATATTATTTCCCCATCCAATTCTATTTTGATTTAATCCCTACTATTCCTTCACTTTTTTGATCACGCAGCATTACCCTTTGATGAGAAGGGCACTATTTGTCACTGGCCACCTTGCTGTTTCCTTTCTTCCTGGTGGTGGAAATTGAATAAAGATTTGTACACCTGTTGTCTTTCACTGTGTCTCACACATGCACAGACACATCAAGGGGAAATATAAGCATTGCTGCAGTTAGGCGGTGATGTGGGGGTAAAAGAAAAAAAAATCAGGGAAAAAATATAACCTGGAGATTTAGAGTCTCCTCAGTTTAGAGAAAAAATATAAACAGGAGATACCCTGCCTAGACGGAATTTTACCTTGGCCCCAAGGTCCTGTACTTCCCGTGGGAACCTGTGCCTCACAACCTGAGCTGCCTCCGTAATTTTAGTTTTGTCCCGTTCAGGGACATATCACGACTCGCCCTGTACAGACTGCTGTTGCACGCTGTCCACCTCTTCTCCCTCATCCACCGCCTGGATACTTCTTGGTGTGCCCAATTGACACCGGGTGGTGGCGATCCCCAGTGGAGGGTTCTTTACGTGTGAGTCCTCCCCCTTTCTCTCGGGGATCTGGAGTGGAGGGTGCTGCTCGCAGTGTTCCCCTGCAACCACAAATTGTGGTGGTTCACGGACTCCCAGCCCAACTGCTTGTTCTGTGGTGCTGTGGAGTCCATGGACCAGGTATATATGGGGTGTGGGTGCTGCACTCTCTTTTTAGTTTTCCAGAGAACCTTCTCCTCTGTTTTTGGTTGCACTTCAGACCCACTCTCCTGATCTTTGGACACCATATGCAGCGGTGGGAGGTAGGTCAGAGGATCTCCTCGTGGGTCTGCTCCTGGGCCTGGCCAAACTGGCCATAAACAGATCCAGGCAGCGGGCAGTGGAGGGGGTCGTTAGGGCCGATTGCCTGCCCCTCTTCCACGGCTATGTCCAAGCTCGGGTGTTCCTGGAAAAGGAGCATGTGGTGTCTACCAACTCCCTTGAGTTGTTCAGGGATAGGTGGGCACTGCAGGGAGTCGAGGGCTTTATTTCCCACTCTAACTCTATTTTGATTTAATCCCTACCCTCCCCTTCACTTTTTTGATAATGCAGCATTGCCCTTTGATGAGAAGGGCATTGCTTGTCACTGGCCAATTGGGTGTTTCCTTTCTTCCTGGTGGTGGAAATTGAATAAAGATTTGTACACCTGTGTCTTCCACTGTGTCTCACACCTGCACACACAAGAAAAAAAGAAGGAATATAAACAAGAGTCTATAACCAGGAGATTCAGAGTCTCTTCAATTAAGGGGACTGATTCTGTGCTGCTGGGTCACAGTCAGTGTAAAAAAAGACCTTCCTTTGAGGAAAAAAAGAGAAAAAAATAACCAGGAGATTTAGAATCTCCTCAATTTAAGGGACTGACTCTGTGCTGGCTTGGTCATAGTCAGTGTGTTACTGCTGTTGTTGCTTTCTGCTTTTCTTGGGCGGGGGGGGGCGCTATGTAGTGCAGGAGTCTTTTGTGGATATATCCATTTCAAACAGGTATGCTGTTTTGGAAAATGTAGGGGGTGATGGATTCTCAGGGGAACGTAGCATGAACAGCCAAGTTTCTGGTATTGAGACTGGCTCTAATGCAACGAGGGATACATCGGGTTCCAAGAGATCAATTGTGTTAGGGGATTCTGTAGTCAGAGGTACAGACAGACGTTTCTGTGGCCAGCAGAGAAAAAGCAGAATGGTGTGTTGTTTCCCTGGTGCCAGGATCAAGGATGTCTCAGAGAGGGTGCAGAATGTTCTCACAGGAGAGAGGGGCCAGCAGGAGGTCACTGTACACATTGGAACCAATAACATTGGAAGGGAAAAGGTTGAGACTCTGAAGGGAAATTACAGAGAGTTAGGCAGAAATTTAAAAAGGAGGTCCTCAAGGGTAGTAATATCTGGATTACTCCCAGTGCTACGAGCTAGTGAGGGCAGGAATAGGAGGATAGAGCAGATGAATGCATGGCTGAGGATCTGGTGTATGGGAGAAGGATTCACATTTTTGGATCATTGGAATCTCTTTTGGGATAGAAGTGACCTGTACAAGAAGGACGGATTGCACCTAAATTGGAAGGGGACTAATATACTGGCAGGGAAATTTGCTAAGCTGCTCAGGAGGATTTAAACTAGTAAGGGGAGGGGTGGGGAGGGGTGGGACCCAGGGAGATAGTGAGGAAAGAGATCGATCTGAGA
>NC_057728.1:59670839-59770015 GCF_004010195.1 Chiloscyllium plagiosum | reverse complement strand
AAGATATAAAAGAGACCTAAGGGGCAACTTTTTCACACAGAGGGTGGTACGTGTATGGAATGAGCTGCCAGACGAAGTGGTGGAGGCTGGTACAATTGCAACATTTAAGAGGCATTTGGATGGGTATATGAATAGGAAGGGTTTGGAGGGATATGGGCCGGGTGCTGGCAGGTGGGACTAGTTTGGGTTGGGATGTCTGGTCGGTATGGATGTGTTGGACCGAAGGGTGTGTTTCCATGCTGTACATCTGTATGACGCTATGACCTGATTCCTGAACTGGCTGAATTATTTACCCCATTTGTTAACTCATATTTCTTTTTTATTGAGGATTGATTTTTTTAACCAAAAAAGAAAAATATGAACAGGAGATATCCCATCTGCACTTACCCCTGCCCTGAAGGAATTTTACAATGGCCCCAAGGTCTCATACTTCCCGTGGGAACCTGCGCCCCACAACTTAATCCGCCTCCGGAATTTTAGTTTTGTCCCTCTCAGGGATGTAACACGGCGAGCCGTGTACAGACTGCTGCTGCACACCATCCACCTCTTTTCCCTCACCCACCACACGGACACGCCTCGACGTGCCCATTTGCCACTGGGTGGTGGAGATCCCCAGTGGAGGGCTCTCTACGCAGGAGTCTTTCTCTTTGTCTCTGGGATCTAGGGTGGTGGATGCTGCACGCAGCGGTCCCCCTAAAACCGCAGATTGTGGTGGTTCATGGACTCCCAGCCCAACTGCTTGTTTTGTGGTGCTGTGGAGTCCATGGACAATGTACATATGGGGTGTGGGCGTTTGTGCTCCCTTTTTAGTTTTCTGGAAAATCTTCTCCTCTGCTTTTGGTTGCACTTCAGTCCCACACTCCTGATCTTCGGGCACTCAGTGCAGAGGGGCGAGGGAAGGTCAGAGGATCTCCTCGTGGGTCTGCTCCTGAGTCTGGCCAAACTGGCCAGAGACAGGTTCAGGCAGTGGGGCTGTGGACGGAGTCATTATGCCCCAGCCCCTCTTCCGTGGTTATGTTCAAGCCTTGGTGTCCCTTGAGAAGGAGCACGTGGTGTCTACCAATACATTTGAGCTGTCCAGGGAGAGATAGGCTCCCCAGGGAGCAGAGTGTTTTATTTCCCCCTTCAACTCTATTTTGATTTAATCCCTGCCCTCCCCTTCACTTTTATTTTGATCATACAGCAATGCCCTTTGTCGAGAAGGGCACTGCTTGTCATTGGCCACTTGGGTGCTTCCTTTCTTCCTGGTGCTGGAAACTGAATACAGATTTGTACACCTGTTGTCTTTAACTGTGTCTCACACATGCACACACATATCGTGGGTGTTGGGGAAAATATAAGCAGTACCGCAGTTAGGTGGTAGTGTTGGGGGTAAAAAAAATCTAAAAAATATAAACAGGAAATTTAAAATTTCCTCTGTTCAGGCTCTGACTGGCCACAGGCAGTGTTCTGTGCACATGTAACTAAAGGGTGACTTGGTGAGGGAATACCAGCCTCTGTGCAGTTTTTTCAAATCCCAATTCGATGGTCTTACATAGACAACAGCTATTCTAAAGTAAACCTGATGGATTCACTACAGTTGAACTATTTGTGGGTGGCACAGTGGTTAGCACTGCTGCCTCACAATGCCAGAGACCCGGGTTCAATTCCCACCTCAGGTAACTGACTGTGTGGCATTTGCACATTTTCCCCGTGTCTGCATGGGTTTCCTCCGGGTGCTCCAGTTTCCTCCCACAGTCCAAAGATGTGCAGGTCAGGTGAATTGTCCATGCTAAATTTCCTGTAGTGTTAGGTTAGGTGAATGGGTGGATTGCACTTCGGTGGGTCAGTGTGAACTTGTTGGGCCGAAGGGCCTGTTTCTACACTGTAAGTAATCTAATCTATTCAAAACTGGATTTTTGTTTGGATCGGTTTCCAGGATATTGGTAGTCTTGAACTTTCTCCTGTTGCTGACAATATGATACAACTCGCTCCCTTATGACATAGATCATAAAAGATCGTGAAATTTTGGAATTCCATTGAAACAAGGGACTTCTAATGCCTTCTATTAATTAAGTGCTTGGAATGCTTTTTGAAAGACTTGGGCAAGAAGCGTTTAGATTTTCAGCATAATGTAAATATTTGTGTTTACTTCTCACCATCATTGGATAATTTCCACTGACATTTCTGTCAATGCCATCATTTTTGCAATAACAGTAAACAAATGTACATTTAATATTAGAACATTACATTTTCAGATTAAATTCTGTTAGCCTCTGCTTATGCAAGAAGACCTCAAGAGGCATTAATATCCTGACAACATGGTTTGACAATGAGGTGTCCTTTAGATTTCTATTTATGGTTGAATATATTTGGTGCTGTATTACCAAAAGTGAGCACGTACACGAGATTCCTTGTTTTATTTCCAGATATAATTCAAAGACATAAACCTTATGGGAATATACCTCTGGAAATTTATTGACAAAAGACTAATTAACTGGATACTTTCAAATATACCATGTCATTATAGTAAATTATTTCACCTTAAAATATCCCTAAACCTGATCTCATTTACAGAAGTTCCTCTTATCATTCATTATGCTTATACATGCCTTAGAAGGAAACAGTAGGGTGTACTTAAGTAATTTCCTACTAATTCTGGTTCCTTTTTGGTGTGTTACAAACACATGCTCAACGTCCCAAGGTACACTAGAGGTCCTCTCATTGGCAACAATTATGCTCGACTTTGTGTGATCCCAGACTGAACTACGGCAACTAAATTATGCATAATTTGAATGCTGTGATTGCAAACAGCAGAACCACATGAACTTTCAGTGCACGTCCTGCCTAGGGCAAAGAATGTTTAAGTTCTGTTAATTTAGAATGTAGAAGAGTGTATTTTGAAAAAAAAAGAAATGGACATCCTAAGGAATTTCTAGTTTAAAAACATATCTAAGAGATAGACGCTCTCACTGTGAAAAGTCGAGTACTTGAGGATAGAAGTAATTACAGAATCAACATCCATCAAGCCTCGGCTGTGAAAATAAACTTATTTATAACAACAAAGGAATTGCTTGAATGGATGTGGTCAATAAAAATGGTGGTTTTAATTATCTTCATGTTATGGTATGCATTCAATGGATCTGTGATGGTAGTGTGCACGGACAGCGACAACTGTGCTTTAATATGGAGAGGATGAATACCAAAGTCTTTATTCAAATTTTATTTCAAAAGATACAGCAATCTTGTATCCCCTTGATATCACTAAACTATTTGATGTAGCTTTGCACAATGATGAGCAGTGTACTTCGCCCGCCCCCCCGATCTGATTTCAAGCTATAGTCATTCAAAAGGATACAAATATGAATTATATTTGTGGCTGCAAACCTTGAATATTGGTATGGTCCAAGGAAAATCTATCTGAAGATAGAAACTGAACCGTGTCTGCTTTTATTTGTTCATCTAGTTTTGATGAGGGCAAGACAAAAGCTTCAACTTCCTCTTAAAAGAAACTGAACCATTGGCCTGTACATGTGGAGAAAATCTGTTATGGAAAAATGATAGTCAGAGGCAAGACCCAGTGGCTACATAGGTTTCTCCAGTATCATAAAGAGAACATCAAATGTTCACATGCTGATTTAGGGAGTTGTGGTTGCACTCGAGGAGAATATTAATATTTGAAGAATGTCCTCACACAGAGTCACTGGGCGGAATCTCAAAGACATCTAAATGATGTGGGCTATGGCAAGAAATCTGGAAAATCATATGAGAAGTCAAACAGGCCTTTCTCAACATTATCAATCCAGTCATTGTAGGAGCAGAAGTAAGCGATTCAGCCCATCAAATCCTCTTCATCATTCGATGAGACACGGATGTTCTGATGGTCCTCAGCTCCACTTTCCTGCTTTACCTTCACAACTGTTAATTCCCTTAATGATTAGAAACCTGTCTACCACAGTCTTGAATGTACCACCCAACCTCTAGAGCTCTTTGTGGCAAAGAATTTCACTGACTCACCTGAAAGAAATCTTTCACCTGAGGGGAAAACAAACCTCTTCAGCTCTGTCTTAACAGGGTGACTCTTTACTCTGAGTTTATGCCCTCTTGTCTTAGATCCTCCCTGAAGGACACATAACCTGTGCACATTTACCCTGTGAAGCCCCATAGGAATCTTTTATATTTCAAAAAGATCTCCTCTCATTTTTCTAAACCCTAAACCCAAGCTACTCAATGCCTCTGCATAAGAAAATCCCTCCATACGAGTGAACATTCTCTGGACTACCGCCAATGCTAGTATATCTTTCCTTTAATAATGAGACCAAAATTGTTCACAGCATTACAGGTGCAGTCTGACTCGTGCCTTGCATAGTTTTAGCAAGACCCTCCTTTTCTTTCTGCTCCATTCTATTTGAATGATCGCAATCTTGGGAGCAAACTAAGAGTTTTTCTAAGACTTCCAGAAATTGAGATAAGCTTCTTGCTGGGGAGTGGTGAGCAGCCATATTCTGATGTTTATAAGTTCTGATAACCATTTTGACACACGCTATCAAATGGTAAGTCCATAAAATAATTATCATGTTTGGGCACTGGAAGCATAGTGTGCTAAGTGGGTTGGGGGATTTTGTATGCCAGGTGAATAGGATGCCAGCTAGATGGGGTGCTATCTGATTTGGTACAGAATGTCAGATAAGGAGGGGATAGGTGCCAGGTAAGTAGGGTGTGAAGTGTGTAGGGTGCCAGGTGGCAAGTAGGTGAGGTGCCAGGGATAGGACACCAGCTGAGTAGGGGTATGTAGGACTCCAAGTGGGAAGAGGGGTTAAAATGTATAAGGTGCAAGATTGCAAAGAGTCAACCAGGATACCCTGGAGGGAATGGTATCTGAGGAGTGCTGGCAAGAATGTGGAAGGAAGTATGTGTCTGGTGGTAGCATCTCGCTGAAGGTGGCGGATGTGATAGTTTATGATCCTTTGGATGTGGAGGCTGGTGGGGTGCAAAGTGACGTCAAGGATAACCTTATTGTTGTTGGGAGAGCGAAGGTATGAGGTGAGGGTAGAAGGACATAGCTGAAGACCCTGCCAACCATGGTAACAGGTAATTCTTAGTTGAGGAAAAATGTGGACATGACTAAGGCCTCCCTGCAGAAGGTGGTATCATTGGACAGACACGGCAGAAATGGAGAACTGGGAAGATTTTCACCTATAAGAAAAGAAAAAGATGGATTGAGGGAGATGAACCTGGGTGACATGGCTGTTTGTAGATGCAGGTATGTGAAGAGTAGTGAGGTGCTCTGGGTTATGAGGCAGTCCAGAGGCCTTACAGAGTTAGTGATCTGGGAATTTGGGGGCGTCGTTTGTGAGAGTGAGTAAGGGAAGATGTTAGAGGCAAAAGTGAGAGTGGGCCTTGGCGTGAGGTTGGTGCAGGAGCACTGGTTGAACATGTATGAGCTAACAGCGAGAAACCAGTGACACTTGCCTTGAAAACTGGAGAAGATCATCGGCATTCTTGTGGCACAACTGACAGTCTCTTCAGACCATGGAGACTGACCTGGGTGGTGATCGCGGACTGATATAGAGTCATAGAGCCATACAGGATGGAAACAACCCCTTCGGTCTAACCAGTCCATACCAAATATAATCCCAAATTAAATTAGTCCCACTTGGCTGCTCCTGGCCCATATCCCTCCAAACCTTTCCTACTCATTGTAATTGTACCCACATTCATCACTTCCTCACAAAGTTCATTCCACATGCGAACCACCCTCTATGTAAAAATTTGCCCCCATGTCTTTTTTAAATCTTCATCTCTTCTGCTAATCCTCCAGGGATAGATCCCCCTTGTCTGCACCACCCTATTCACTAGGACCGCCAGGTTCTTGTCAGAGATTTGCCATGCCATTTTCCCTTTCATCAAGCAGGGCAACTTTTGGAATGCCAATGGTCTTTTAAATAAGTCACGGGTGCCATACATGATGGTCTATCAGTGGATAGCCAGTAAGTGGAAAGTTCAGCTGGGAACATAATGTGGCAAAATGGAGCATGGAGGTGGGATTGGTATTTAATGATGTAACATACTGTGGGAAAAGTCACTTGGCCTCACTGCAAAAAACTTTCTGAATAATGGTTGAAAGTGACACTTAGCCAAAAAAAAAGCAAAATTGATATGACAAGATGGTGGATGCAGCATGGCAGGAGGTGTCCAGGCTCCCAGCCTGTCTGCTCCTGCATTCCCCTTTTGTTTTAGATTTTATTTGCTTCATTTAACTTTTGAATCAAATTCATCTTCTTTCTGCAGCTGCAGTGGTGGAGAGGGGTTGCAGGGAGTTGTTGAGCAGTGTCCACTCCTCGTGGCCTCAGTGATTGTGGCTCAAACAACTGTTCGAACGCCGATGAATTGGGGTCAGTTATTTTCCTCTGGTGTTTTGGTGGTATCTGCAATGGTGGCACAGTGAATGATCTCTTGGTCCGAGGGAGTTAATTTGCTCTGTCAATCAGTTCTTAGAAGTTGAGATGAAACCAGTCAAGAGTTGTGGACAGACTCCTGGCTATAGCGGTGGCTGGAATATCAGCAGAGATGAGGTAGCTTTGGCAGAGGTGACATTCTGGGTCTGGTCAGTGGCAGTGGGGTGGCATGCTTCCTCCTTGATGTTGTAGTCTCAGGAACAGCTTTGGTAGCTGCAGAGTGTGGCAGCATCCTGTGGCTACTTAGGAAATGAAGAAGCTGTAGATGGAATAAGAAATGAAGTTGTCCTAACTTTGTATGATTTATTTCCTTTTATAACTGATGTAATTAAAATGGCCCTGGCTAATGGCAACTTATACACATTTTACTATATTTTCATCAACACATTTTAACAGTAAATTACTATAACTATTGCTAAGATTCACTCCTTTGTTTCAATGCCCTTTTTTAATATATTTGTGATGAAGGACAATTTTCTACATAAAATATTTTATTATATATATTATATATATTGTTGATGATATTTGATTCTGGGCCCAGTAGCATAGTGAATTGTAAAATGAAGTTCTGACTCAATTGCAGATTATGAACATTTGTCCACCTTTGGTACTGCTTTCCATTAGAGGATTCAGCAAGATTGGGAATTTTCCTTATTGAGGTGTCAGAGTAGTGAACATTCAGGGCATCACAAAGAATAAGATTTATTAGTTCATCAGCTTTCTGTATCACCAGGCTTCTGTGGTATGCATTCTGAAGTTTATATTTATTATTTGAAAATAATTCATGAAAATATAATACTAAAACACCAAATTAATTATAGAACAGCAGAGAAAAGAATCAAGCAAAATTGAACAATAATAATATAGATTCTCTGAAACTTCCAGATGTGATTTCTGGATGCATTCATTATTTTCTTTTTGGCAGCATTTTAACATTTCTAGTTTGTTGCGACTTAATTTTGGTAACCACAAGCAAGCATTGCATCGTATCATGCCAAATCTTTGGGTAACATGATGCCACAGTACTCACAACTTCCTGTTATGACAAGACTGACCAAAGAAGTCCACTTTGATGAATGAAATCAAAGGATCTGAAATGATCTCAGTTTTCTTGACATGAGAGTCCTCTTTTACATGGGGGGTACAAACATGAACTCTGTATTTAACACTGTATTTTAGAGGCACAATCAGAGTGCACAACATTTTTTTACAACTGTAGCATCTTCTTTTGTTCATTTCTTCCATTTGTTTGTTGGATATGTACGTCACTGGAAAAAAATCAGCATTTTTTGCTTCTCTGTAACTTTCCTGAAAAAAGTGGTTCTGAGCAGATTTCTTGAAACATGAAAACAAAATGCTGTACACCTATAAGTGCTGTAAAAGATGGTGTTCTAGGATTTTGACTCAGCAATATTGAAGGAAAGGCAATAGTGTTCAAAGTTAAAATGATGCAAACCTTGGAGGAAAATTTCCATGTGATGTATGTGGCCACAGATCTTATCATTTTAAGTGATGGAAGTTGCAGGTTTGGAAAGTATCATTGAAGGAGTCTTGGCAATTTGCTGCAGTGCATCACTTGCATGGTATACGCTGCTAACACACTAATGCTGTAAGGAGTATAGTTAGGTGGTAGATGGGTTGCAAACAAAAGTAGCTACTACATCCTTGATAGCATTGAGTGTCTTGAGAGTTTTTGAAGCAGCTGTCATACAGCTATGTGAAAAGCATTAAATCACACTCCAGACATATGCCTGCTTCAAAAACACATCATTGGCTATAAAGTACATTGGACCATCCAACGTTACTGAAAAGCATACTCCTGACTGGTGTCTTGTAAGTGGCATACAGGCTTTGGGGAGACAGGAGTTGTTTCTACACAAGACTGTATTTATATGGTCAGTTAAGTGAACAGTACCCATGATGATGATGATTGAGTTTCAGTGATGGTAGTATTGTTGAATGTCGAGGGGAGGTACTGTAGGCCTCCCATGAACATGTGGGAGAAAGAAGAACAAGTGTATAAGGAGATCATGGATAGATGTTAGAACAATGGGGTTGTTGTAGTGTGTTTTAACTTCCCCAAACTTGACTGGGACTTTCTTAATGCTAGGGGCTTAAAAGGGGCAGAATTTGTTAAGTGCTTCCACTTGAAACAATGTGTAGACTATTCGACTAGGGAAGAGGCTGTAATACACCTGGTATTAGAGATTGAGCCCACCAGGTGATCAAAATTTCAGCAGAGGTGCATTTTGGGAACAGTGATCATAATTCCATAGGTTTAACGATAGTGTTAAATTGTAGAAAGCTCATTACGACAATGGTAGACAGAATTGGAGAAGTTAGATTGAGGGCAGTAGTTTCAGGATAAATCCACATGTGACATCCACATTAGTTCTGAGGAAGGGTGACTCAACCCAAAACGTTAACTATGCTTTCTCTCCACAAATGCTGCCAGATCTGCTGAGCTTTTCCATCAATTTCCATTTTTATCTCTGACATGTGGGAGTCTTTTAAAGGCCAGTTGAATAAAGGTAAAGGCCATCATGTTCCTTGAAAGGTAAGATTGAAAGATAAGGATGGCAAAATTCAGGACTTCTGGATGACAAGAAGCATTTAAAGTTTAGTCAAAAAAGAAGAGGAAGTATATGTGAGGTTTAGGAAGCTGAAATCAGGCAAGGCCTTTGAGGAACATAAAGGAAGCAGGAAAAAAACTTAAACAAGGAATTAGGAGGGTTAAAAGGGTCCATGAAATGTCCTTGGCAAGTAGAATTAAGGGAAATCCCAATGAACTTTGCACATATATTAGAAACAGGAGAGTGGCTGGGGAAATGCACAGAACCAGAGGAAGTGGGTGAGGTTCTTAATGAATACTTCACATCAGTATTCACCAAGAAGAGGACATAGATGATTATAAGATGAGGGAGGGATATGTTGATATTCTAGGCCATGTCAATATTAAGAAAGAAAAACATGAATTTGGTAAGTCCCTTGATGGGATAAATCCAAGGATTCCTGAGTAAGCCAAGGGAAGAGATTGCTGGGACTTTGATAGAGATCTATTAATCCTCTTAAGCCATGCGTGATGTCCCAAAAGACTGGAGAATAGCAATCTTGTTGCTTTGTTTAAAAAGGGCAACAGGCATAATCCAGGAAATTATTGGCCAATAAACCTTACATTAGTGGTTGGGAAATTATTGGAGAAGATTCTTAGGAAAAGGATTTACAAATAGGCTTGTCAGGATAGTCAGCATGGATTTGTGCGGAGGAGGTCTTGTCTCACAAATTTGATTGAGTTTTTCGGAGAAGCAACAAAGACAGTTGATGAGGGTAGGGCAGTGGATGTTGTCTACATGGACTTTATGAAAGCATTTGATAAGGTTCTTCATGGTATGCTGGCCCACAATTCACATGGGATTCATGGTGAATTGGTAAGTTGGATACAAAGTTGGGTTGGTCGTAGAAGACAGAAGGTAATTGTGGATGGGTGATTTACTGACTGCAGACTTGTGACCAGCAATGTTCCACAAGGGTCAGTGTGAGAACCTCTGTTGTTTGTAATAGAAATGTAAATGTTTTGGATGAAAATGTTTGAGGCCTGTTCAGTAAGTTTACAGGAGAAAGTGAGGTCTGCAGATGCTGGAGATCAGAGATGGAAATGTGTTGCTGGAAAAGCACAGCAGGTCAGGCAGCATCTAGGGGACAGGAGAATCGACGTTTCGGGCATTAGCCCTTCTTCAGAAGTTTACAGACAACATGAAAATTGATGCAGTTATGGAATGTGAGGAAGGTTGTCGAATGATACATCAGTATATAAATCAATTAGATAGTTGGGTGGAAAAATAACAGATGGAGTTTAATCTGGACAAGTATGAGGTGATGCATTTGGGAGGTCAAATGAAAGAGGAATGTATGCAGTAAATGACATGACTCTTAGGAGAATCGAGGTACAGAAGGATCTTGCAGTGCAAAACCATAGGTCCCTGAAAAAAGCAAAGCAAGTTGTTATGGTGGTAAAGAAAGATATGGCATGCTTGCCTTTATTGCTTGGGATATTGGGTATAAAAGTTGGCAAATCATGTTGCAGATGCATAAAACCTTAGGCACGTTTGGAGTATTGTGTGCAGTTCTGGTTGCCACGCTATGGGAAGGATGTTGACCCTTTGGATAGGATGGCGGATGTTGCCTGGAGTGCATTAGCTACAAGGAGCGATTGGACAAACTTGGATTGTTTTTGCTAGAGCATTGGAGGCTGGGAGGCGACCTGATAGAAGTAGAAAAAATTATGATCAGCATGCGTCGGGTGGATAGTCAAAGTCTTTTACCTAGAGTGGAACTGTCAAATACTAGGGGTAATAGGAATAAGATGAGAGTGGGAAAGTTTAAAGGAGATGTGCGAGCCAAGGTGGTCGATGCCTGAACTGCACAGCCAGTGAAGGTGTAGAAGCAGTACAATAGCAACTTTTAAGAGCTATTAAGAGACACATGAACAGGTAGGAAATATAGCAATATGGAGCATGTGCAGGAAGATGGGATTAGTTTAGAATGGCATCATGGTTGGCATAGACATGATAGGACGAAGGGCCTATTCCTGTGCTGTACTGTTGTAGTTTCTAAACTTCCTAGTTTTGTGTCTGTGCTAAGTGGTAAGAGTCATAGAGATGTACAGCATGGAAACAGACCCTTCGGTCCAACTTGTCCATGCTGACCAGAAATCACAATCCAATCTAATCCCACCTGCCAGCACCCGCCCATATCCCTCCAAACCCTTCCAATTCATATACCCATCCAGATGCCTTTTAAATGTTACAATCGTACAAGCCTCCACGACTTCCTCTGGCAGCTGATTCCATACATGTACCACCCACTGCTTGAAAATGTTGCCCCTTAGATGTCTTTTATATCTTTCCCCTCTCACCCTAACCTATGCCCTCTAGTTCTGACTCCCCCACCCCAGGGAAGAGACTTTGTCTATTTATCCTATCCATGCCCTTCATGATTTTATAAACCTCTATAAGGTCACCCCTCAGTCTCTGACGCTCCAGGAAAACAGCCCCAGCCTATTCAATATCTCCTTATCGCTCAAAACCTTCAACTCTGGCAACAGCCTTGTAAATCTTTTCTGAACCGTTTCAAGTTTCACAACATCTTTCCTATAAGAAGGAGACCAGATTTACATGCAATATTCCAAAAGTGGACTAACTAATGTCTCGTACAGCTGCAATATGACCTCCCAACTCCTGTACTCAATACTCTGGCCAGTAATATGAGCCTGGTAGTTGGGGTAAGGTTAGGATTTATGCAAACATCAAATAAACAATGAGCATCTGTGTAATCTGTAGGTGAGTGAGCCAACAAGTATTCCTGAGATACAGCCTGGTACAATTGTGGGCTGGGTACCTGTCACGGTGCCAAATTATCCTCGTAATTGCATTTTGTGGAAGGCACGGTGGCACAGTGGTTAGCACTGCTGCCTCACAGCGCCAGAGACCCGGGTTCAATTCCCGCCTCAGGCGACTGACTGTGCAGAGTTTGCACATTCTCCCCGTGTCTGTGTGGGTTTCCTCCGGGTGCTCCGGTTTCCTCCCACAGTCCAAAAATGTGTAGGTTAGGTGAATTGGCCATGCTAAATTGTAGTGTTAGGTGAAGGGGTAAATGTAGAGGAATGGGTCTGGGTGGGTTGCGGGTCGGTGTGGGCTTGTTGGGCCGAAGGGCCTGTTTCCACATTATAAGTAATCTAATGTTAGTTCCTGGTGCGTGCCAAAATGCATCAGTGAAGTACAGGACTATTTTTAAAGTGAATCGGAAATGTGCCATGAGGGTCCTGAGAGGCTGGCAGTTGGTGAATGTCAGTGTCCATTGCTTTGGGAGTTGTGGCAGTGGCAATAGTAATTGCATCTGATGGCCTGGATTGTGCCTTGAGCTGTTGTTGCAGAGTGTCTCAGATGGCGGTCCCAAAGAGCAAGCAGTGAGCTAGAGTCACAGCTTTGACTCTTATGTCAGGAATTCTCAGCATCTTGATCCCTCGCAACAAGATTACTTTACAGTGTGGAAACAGGCCCTTCGGCCCAACATGTCCACACCGCCCCGCCGAAGCGCAACCCACCCATACCCCTACATTTACCCCTTACCTAACACTACGGGCAATTTAGCATGGCCAATTCACCTGACCTGCACATCTTTGGACTGTGGGAGGAAACCGGAGCACCCGGAGGAAACCCACGCAGACACGGGGAGAATGTGCAAACTCCACACAGTCAGTCGCCTGAGGTTCCTGGAACATTACCTGGGTCTCTGGATTAACAGTCCAGTGATAATACCACTAGGCCATCATTTTCCCACCCATTAGAATGTACTGGGACAGTGACAGCTGATTTGTAAATGTAATTTGGGTTTGTGTTCTGTGATTGGTGACGAAGCACTATTTTCACTTGGCCATCAAATGTATTGTTACTGATCTCAATTTCAGCTTTTAATATGGTCGTAAAGATTAACTCTGCCTTGAATGAAGAGCCACACAAATCTCATCTCTTTGCTTCTGAAAGAGGCTACGTAAAGATCACCAGAAATTGAACCTCTGATGTCAGCTTAACATTTGTTGCAAGTTCCGGTCAAAATTCCAAATGCAACTTGACATTTTGGTCAAAGTAATTCCAGATGCTGAAAATATGAAACAAAAAACGAAATTGCTGGAGAATCTCAGCAGGTCTGGCAGAATCTGTGGAGAGAAATCAGAATTCATATTTTGGGTTCTGAAGAAGAGATAGTGGGCCCAGAATGTTAACTTAGATTTCTCTTCATAGTCACTGCCACACCTGAGATTTTCCAACAATTTCTGTTTTTGTTCGAAATTTTGGTGCTCCTTTGATTGTGGGTCAGTTGCCACCCTGAAGTAACTCATTGTGAGAAGTGTTTCAAGGAATAGAAAAGGGTAAAATTCAGGCTAACAGTGATCTGCAATGGTACTAACTGGCCAAGGGCACCAATGTTCCTTCCAACTCTATGTTAAGTACATGCACTTATTCAGCAGTGACTTCCAGTCATTCCTCAGTGCTGCTTAGTCCATTACGGACCAATTAATCAATGCCTGCCTTTGTCCTGATTAGTCTCTACAATGGGCCTTAAAACAGATATGAGCCCCTTATTAACTGTTGCAAGAGGTTTAATACGGTTCTAGATTACCACCAGAAATGCCAGAGAAAGTGTCTTTCAGGTGTGTTTGGAGTATGGAACATAATGCTGAGAAACTACTTTTGTTTGCACCTCAATATTGTATAATTACTGCATCTTGATGTGCCTGCCAAACAAGATCTCAGTGCTATTGAGGTTAACTTGTATCAGTTTTTAATTTTGTATGAGTTAGAAATGTACCTTGTGCAATATTGTGGCATCAAAGGAATACAGCTGAAAATGTGTTGCTGGAAAAGCGCAGCAGATCAGGCAGCATCCAAGGAACAGGAGAATCGACGTTTCGGGCATAAGCCCTTCTTCAGGACAAGGAATACACCCTACTGAAATTACTTATTGTTTCTACATATAAACTGATGAACCTGACTAACTGCTTTCATTGTTGCATTTCTTCATTCTTACCTGCTTCACACATGACATTTAATCTTTGGATGGAATCAATTTCTTACCAATTAGTTGCAGATCTATCCGTTGAACTGAGGTCTTATGGAACAGTGGGTAACATGGATGTAGGTATGCTCGCTGAGCTGGAACATCATGAGCTCACTGATGATGTTACCTAGTAGTGTGATGAAATGTCTGAAAATGAACTTTCCAGCTCAGCGAGCAAACCTACACCTACAACCTCAACCTGTGCTACAAATCTTCTCAAAACATGCTAATGGCTAACATCCCTGCTTCGAAGGCAGTTGTCGTTAAGTTCAATAATTGGATTCCCTCTTGTTGGTGATGGACATTCCATGGGAAGAGTATACTTAAGAGGGAAATCAGGAGGGCAAAAAGGGGACATGAGATAGCTTTGGCAAATAGAGTTAAGGAGGATCCAAAGGGTTTTTACAAATACATTAAGGACAAAAGGGTAACTAGGGACAGAATAGGGCCCCTCAAAGATCACAAGGTGGCCTTTATATGACAAGGTGGCAGAGATGGGGAGACACTAAATGAGTATTTTGCATCAGTGTTTCTATGGAAAAGGACATGGAAGATATAGAATGTAAGGAAATAGATGGTGACGTTGTGAAAAATGTCCATATTACAGAGGAGGAAGTGCTGGATGTCTTGAAATACATAAAAGTGGATAAATCGCCAGGACCTGATCAGGTATACCCTAGACCTTTGTGGGAAGCTCGAGAAGTGATGGCTGGGCCTCTTGCTGAGATATTTGTATCATCGACAGTCACAGGTGAAGTGTCAGAAAACTGGAGGTTGGCTAACATGGTGCCACTGTTTAAGAAAGGTGGTAAGAACTAGCCAGGGAACTATAGACCAGTGAGCCTGACATCAGTGTGGGCAAGTTGTTGGAAAGAATCGTGAGGGACAAGATGTCCATGTATTTCGAAAGGCAAGGACTGATTAGGGATCATCAACATGGCTTTGTGCGTGGGAAGTCATGTCTCACAAACTTGATTGAGTTTTTTGAAGAAATAACAAAGAGAGTTGATGAGGGCAGGGCAGTGGACGTGATCTATGTGGACTTCAGTAAGGCATTCAACAAGGTTCCCCATGGGAGACTGGTTGGCAAGGTTAGTTAAGGAGGATCCAAAGGAGAACTCACCATTTGGATACAGAACTGGCTCAAAGGTAGAAGACAGAGGGTGGTGGTGGAGTGTTGCTTTTCAGACTGGAGGCCTGTGACCAGTGGCGTGCTACAAGGATCGGTGCTGGGTCCACTACTTTTTGTCATTTATATTAATGATTTGGATGTGAGCATAAGAGGTACAGTTAGTAAGTTTGCAGATGACACCAAAATTGGAGGTGTGGGGGACAGCGAAGATGATTACTTAGGATTACAAAGTGATCTTGATCAGATGGGCCAATGGGCTGAGTAGTGGCAGATGGAGTTTAATTGAGATAAATGTGAGGTGCTGCATTTTGGGAAAGCAAATCTTAGCAGGACCTATTCACTTAATGGTAAGGTCTTAGGGAGTATTGCTGAACAAAGAGATCTTGGAGTGCAGGTTCACAGCTTCTTGAAAGTGGAGTCACAGGTAGATAGGATAGTGAAGAAGGTATTTGGTATGCTTTCCTTTGTTGGTCAGAGTATTAAGTACAGGAGTTGGGAGATCATGTTGCTGCTGTGCAGGACATTGGTTAGGTCACTTTTGGAATATTGTGTGTAGTTCTGGTCTCCCTTCTATCAGAAGGATGTTGAGAAACATGAGAGGTTTCAGAAAAGATTTACAAGGACGTTGCCAGGATTGGAGAGTATGTGCTATAGGAAGAGGCTGAGTAGGGTGGGGCTGTTTTCCCTGGAGCATTGGAGGCTGAGGGATGACCTTATAGAAGTTTATAAAATCATGAGGGGCATGGATAGGATAAATAGACAAGGTCTATTCTCCGGGGTGGTGTAGTCCAGAAATAGAGGGCATAGGTTTAGGGTGAGAGGGGCAAAAGGAAGGGGCACACAGAAAGTGGTGCATGTATGGAATAATCTGCCGGAGGAAGTGGTGAAGGCTGGTAGAATTACAGCATTTAAAAGTATCTGGATGTGTCCATAAATAGGAAGGGTTCAGAGGGATATGGGCCAAGTGCTGGCAAATGCGAATAGATTAGTTTAGGATATCTGGTAGCCACGGACGAGTTGGACCAAAGAGTCTGTTTTTGTGCTGAATATTTCTCTAACTCTATGACTTTATGACAAGGGTTGGGGTTGGTAAAGTAGTTAGTGATAAGTGAAGACAGAGCCCGGAGGTTAAAAAGTCACCCTTCCTCTTCAGTGCCCTGTTTTCAGCATACATACCAGTTTTAACTAACTACCATAGTTCTGAAAAAAAGTCAGTGGAGGCAAAGCATTAACTCTGTTTTCTGTCTACAGATGCTGCCAGATCTGCTGAATTTCACCAGCAATTGCTCCAGCATCTGCAGTTTTTTGTGTTATTTTAGAGTTTGACGTTGGATACTATCCTGAGAAGTGCTGCAATTCAGGCTGAGGCAGAGAATATTGGCCTCCAACTACCCTTTATCCTTTGAACTACATTCAGTTCTACCTGTATCTTATTGCCATTCTGGGATTTCTTGATGCCACACTAAGCCAAATGCTGCTTTGATTTCAACAGCATTCGCTCCTACCACAGAAATTTGCAAGGTTGAGTGGAATTAGCACTCCGTGACTCCCAAACAGGAATGAGCACTTTGAATTGATGGAATATCATTCAGATATGTACTTTCACATGTTTGTACCAGAAGATGTTGTCATTGATTAGAAGGGATTTTTTTTTTCAATATTGTCCCACAATCAATCTTTTTGTACATTCAATGTCAGCAATATAGTGTAACTAGAAGGCAGTGGTATCAGGAACTGGTATCTCTTAACAATGTTTCTGATAGAGGAACGTGAAAAAAAAACTTGCTCTTTATTTTTATGAAATATCCAGGAATATATTTATGACTTAATACATATTCAAATAACATTTGATCAGCATTTTGACTGCTGCAGATAAGGAGCAGAGTATCAGCGAGTAACAGAGTCTGGAATAATTTCACAGACTGGAATAAGATGATATATATAACCTTACTTCTGGTGTTTATTATAGATTTTTTGGATTCATATACACTTAAGATCTACAGCTGCAGCAGCTTTTGTGTGCCAGGTGTAAGCATTGATGTTTAACGTGAACATGCATGTGTGTGGTTTCTGGGAATGATCTTGTAGAATGAGCCTGATTAGAGTATCTATATGATGGAATCAGCACAGGGGAGGCATTCTCATCCAGTTATTAGCCCGAGCAAATTTGAACTAGCTTTAAAAACATTCAAATTGTCAATATTCAATCTTTTGGGCTGTTGTCCAGAATGGGCAATGCCACTCATAAAGTCTCAGTGGAAAGTGTTGGATATCAATTTGCCATGGACGATACCGAGGCAGCCAACTTCAATTCTGTTTCCCTTCTGATGTCCACAGACTTTATAATAGGAGCTACTGGAAACATGACTAATTCTTGTTTCCTTCCCAGTGCCCAACCTTCTACCTGAATTTATTTTTATTCACTCATGGGATGTGGGTATTGCTGGCTGACTAGCATTTATTGCCCATTCCTAGTTGTCATTGAGAAGGTGGTGGTGAATTGCTTTCTTGAACCAACACAGTCTACATGCTATAAGTTGACCCACAATGCCCTTTGAGAGAGAATTCCTGGAACTTGGACCCAGTGATAGTGAAGGAAAAGTGATATATTTCCAAGTCAGGATGGTGAACGGCTTGGAGGGCAGCTTGCGAATGGTGGTACTCCCATTTATCTGCTGCCTTTGTCCTTCAAGATAGAAGTGGTCATGGATTTGGAAAGAGTTGTCTAAGATTCTTCGGTAAATTTCTGCAGTGCATCTTTTAGATAGTACACACTGCACTGAGCTTCGGTGGTGGAGGGAATGAATGCTTGTGGATTTGGTGTCAATCAACTGTCTGCTCTGTCCTGGATGGTGTTGAGCCTCTTGAGTGTTGTTGGAGCTGTATTCATCCAGGCGAGTGGGGAGTATTCCTCTTGACTTGTGCTTTGTAAATGGTGGATAGGTCTGGGGAGTCAGTGAGTTACACACTGCAGTATTTCTAGCCTCTGACCTGCCATTTTGACCACCCTGTTTATGTGGTGAGTCTAGCTGAGTTTCTGGTCAATGGTAACTGCAAGGATGATAGTGAGAGAATCATTGATGGTAATCCCATTGAATGCAAAGTGATGGTGGTTAGATTGTCTCTTATTGGAGTTGATTATTGCCTAGTATTTTTGTGGTGTGAATGTTACTTGCCACTTGTCACCACAAGCCTTGCTATCGGCTAGCTCTTGCTGCTGAGAACAAGATCTGGAATTGAGCCCTGAATTAACACTGTACAGGAAGTCAATTAAAGCCGGAAGTTTCTGAAAGCACAGAATCATACCAATGCTGCAACAAGTCTTTTCAATGATACAAAAATTATCAGGCACAGATTGGTACAGGCATCATGAAGACTTGCCACAACTCTATTAAAGATCTTTCACTCAAGCCAACTGGGTAAATCTCATTTGGCAAGATTTTTGTCACTCTTAGATTAGGCTTGGCCCAATTTAGATTATTGGCAAATAGACATTGTTTCTCAACTATCCTGGCATTTTGGCTGGTCCAAAACTGTAGTGCTGACAATATCTTGTTGTGATACTGATATATATAATAGCCACAAGCCTACCTTCTCTGTTGTAACATTTGATTGTAGAGATTCATTTGGCATAGGTAATATATTTTTGCATTTTATCATAGACTGGTTTTAATAAAGGTAAAGTTTCCATAGTTCCAGAGGCCCATAGGGTTGCTCTCTCATTGGAGAGAGAGAGACAACTGGTGGTGGTTTAATCTGAGGGTCACCACACCTCAGGCAAGGGGAAAGGTTGAGGAGAATCCCAAATGGTAACTTCATCCATAGTGGGAATTGCACCCGTGTGATGGCATCACTCTGCAAACCAGCTGTTTATCCTACTGACATTATGCCCTCCAGTCCTCGGTTCTCCCAGAAGGGGAAACTGCCTTTCTGCATACACCCTATCAAGTTACCAAGAATCTTGGATGCTTCAATAAGGTTGCCTCTCATTCTTCTAAATTCCAGTGAGTACAGGCCTATTCTACTCAACCTCTCATAAGACTATCCTTCCATACCTGAATAAGCTAAGAGAATCTTCTCTGGACTGCCTCCAATTTCAGTACATCTTTCTTTTGATAAGAGGCCCAAAACTCTTCTCAGTATTCCAGTTGTATAATTTCAGTTTGAGCAAAGCCTTCCTCCTTTTATATTCTATTCCCTTTGACATAGAGGACAACATTTAATTTGCCTCCCCTTTTACATGCTGAACTTGGGGTATGCTAGCTTTTTGTGATTCATGGATGAGGATGCTCAAATCTCTCTGTTCTGTAGCTTTGTGAACAAATTTGTGAACAAATATAATGAATATTGTTAAATATGTATATAAATATCACATATCTTGAATAGAAGTAATTATTTGCTTCAATTTTCATTCTTGCAATTTCATGCTCAAGTTAAATGTTCATGCTTCAGTGTATTTTCTAACTCATGCATATGGTTTTCATAGCAAAAGATTTATAAGTGCAGGTATTTTAAGAAAGTTGAGCCCTGCTTTTGAAATCTCTGTATATCTCGAAATTGTAATACTAATAGTGGCTGTTCTGATTTTGTGCATTGAAATAGCCTTTCATCACCTATTAAATGATAAAATTAAAACTTGGCTTAGGATAAGAACAACTTGCATTTATATAACAACTTTAAAACATTAAACCTTCTTAAAGTTATGGAGCTGTACTGATATTGTTTCTCTTTATTGGTTCCCTTTTTGTGAAGCACATATTTTAAATGTTTAATCATGTCATTGTACTAATCCAGAGGAAAGGCAGCCTCAACAATTTAATATGAAGACTGATGGTCAATAATGAATTGCTTCAATTCCAATGATGGGCTAAAAAATTGTTGTCTTTTATTTCGTAAAAGCATCTCAACGAATTGTTGTTGAAATGCTTTTACGAAATAAAAGACAACATTTTTTAGCCCATCATTGGAATTGAAGCAATTCATTATTGGCCATCAGTCTTCATATCAAGTTGTTGAGGCTACCTTTCCTCTGGATTATACCTTTACTATAAGGACTTGTTTCAAAATGCTTAATAGAAGTTTTATGGAACAAAAGTAAAGACCAAGCCACCTAAAGGCATAAAGTCTTAGGCCAGGTGATGAGCTTTAAACAGTGGCTAAAAGGAGGAGGGAGATTGGGGGGAAAATATTGAGGGGAATGTCAAAACTTAGAGGTTAGAAAGTTGAAGGCATGGCAGCTAATGATGTAGCAATTAAAATTAAGAAGCATAAATAGGTTAGAACTTGCAGTGTTTGCAGACATTTAGGGTTCTTATTGTTGAAGGAAATTACTGATATAAGGATGGGCAGTTTAAAAGCAAGGATGAAAATTTTAAAATTGAAGCATTGCCTATTTGGTAGCCAACATAGTAACACATTGGTGGGCAGGAGCTAGTATGAGTTTGGATGTGGGTATCAGAGTTTGGAGTAAACTCAATTTTGTGGACGGTAGAAAAGTGAGACTTGACAGAAGTACATTAGAACAACAAAATCTAGAGTTAACAAAGACATGGTCGGGTATTTCAATAGCACATAAACTGAGGGAAGGATAGTAAGGCTATGCTATGAAGATGGAAATAGAATGTCTTAAATATGGAGATTGTGTGACAAGAAGCTTATCTGAGGATCATATATAGCACTATGGTTATGAATAGTCTGGTTCAATCTTCAGGATAGAACAAAGAAGTGGAGATGCCGGAAATCTGAAACAAAAGCAGAAATTGCTGAAGAAACTCAGCAGATCTGGCAGCAATTGTGGAGAGAAAGCAGAGTTAACATTTCAGATACTGTGACCCTCTTGCAGGGTCTAATCTTTTACCAGGATTAGGGATAGTATTGGTGGCTAGGGGATGGAACTCATGATTGAGGCCAAGAAATAACTTCTGTCTTTTCAGAATTTAATTGAGAGGAACTTTCTCCTCATTTAGTACTGAATGTTTGTTGAGTTAGAACGCTGGAAGAGAGATGGAACTGGATATTGTCAACATGCATATGGAAAATGATTCCACAATTTTGGATGATTTTGCTTGGATGCAGAACACCAAGAAAAAGAAAAAGAGTGAAGATAAATCTTTGGAAAACACCAGATATAACAGCGTGGAAGTGAGAAGAGACATATTACATGTGATTATGTGCCTACAGCAAGATAAGTATGAATGAAGCCAGGCAGTTACAGAACTTAATTGGAGTGATTCAAACAGGAAGTTGGGACGGCACAGTGGCTCAGTGGTTCGCATTGCTGCCTCACAGCGCCAGGGAACCCGGTCCGATTCAAGTCTCTGGTGACTGTGTGGAGTTTGCACATTCTCCCCGTGTCTGCGTGGGTTTCCTCCGGGTGCTCCAGTTTCCTCCCACAGTCCAAAGATGTGCAGGTTAAATGGATTGGCCATGCTAAATTGGTCATAATGTCCAGGGATATGTAGCTTTGGTGGATAAGCTATGGTAAGTATGGGGTTGTAGGGTAGGTGGAGTGGGTCTGTGTGGGATGCTCTTTGGACAGTTGCTGTGGTCCTGATGGGCTGAATGGCCTGCTTCTACACTGTAGGGATTCTATATGCAGATCTAAAGAAAGAATGGTTTGGGAAATGAAAATGCATTCACAGACTTTGGAGGGGAAAGGGAGGTTTGAGATGTATGAGTAATTTGTAAGGAGAGGGACTAAAGGTTTGTTTTTGAGAAGAGTGATGATGGTTGCAGTTTTAAAGTAGATGGTGAAAGATCCACAGGAGAGGAAGTCATTAATAATCTCAGTTAATATAGAAACTAGAGGGAAATTGAGTGGTTAATAATTTAGTATGAGTAAGATCTAGAGAGCAAGACGTGGGTCTCATTGAGTTAAGGGAGGGAATGATAACAAATTAAAGAAATATGTCCATTCCAGGTTATGAAAGGATTGCGTTCTTGGTAAGTAGCACAGATAAAGTTATGTGAATTTTGTTTACTTGAAGTTCTCATACACCTCAAGTTAACAGCACCAATGGCAACTTACAATTACAGATAACTATGAATGCATCTTCCTTATAGTCTGCCTTTGCTCAACTGCAAAGGAGGTTTGTCATGTGGTTATTTATTGGTCCTTGGCTCATTAGTAATATCGACTTCTTAAAGCAATATAGGTATTTAAAAAATAGCACAGCAAGATTATTAGAGGAAGTTGGGCTTGATGGGCTCAGGAAAGAGATGGAAGCAACAGAGGCTGCAGATCAGATGATCTTGATCTTCGTAACAATAAAGTCCATAAGCTCAGAACACGTTTGTTGGAGTTTTGAGTGGAGGAGAAGCTGATTTAAGAAAATAGTTAATAGAGATGGAGAAACCAGGTGTTACCTTTGCCTTTGTGGATGATCTTTGATTAGAAGATAAACATCTCACATTAATAGCAAAAATTTGAAAATGGGATCATATTACATGTTGCTGGCTTGGTAGTTCTTTATAGGGTTTTCCTGTCCAAGATGGCAACTGCAGCAGAATCAAGAAAGCATGACTGTCATTTTTAGCATTCAGAGACACAGAATTTCCACTATTTCTGAAACCGACAATTAAAACTCTACAATCAATATCATTCAAGCACTTTAAAAGTATTGGCATTAGTAGAAAAAAAATACTGTCTATATAAATCACTCCCCCTCACAAACAAAGATCACAAACCTTGTTCAGTGTAATTAGGCCAAGAAAAGACTTCCTTTGATTTCAGTTTGAAAGGATTTAGATTTAATTTTAATTGTTTCAAATGAGGTGGAAACACAGGAAAGAAGCTTAAATTAGCAGAGAGATGGAGGAGGGAATTGAACACAAATCAGGTCAAGCCAGTTAATCTAAGCCAGCCAAGAATGGATTGCATTGAGCTTCTAATGTGGACTGTTTATTCAACCCAAAAACAGTAATAACAATTTATTGTATATACTTTTAGCCAAGGGTGATTGCTACAATGTTTACTTTCATTCTTTGAATTTATTGAAAATCCTTTCAAGTGTTCAGAATTATCCTTTTTATTATCTAACAGCTGCAGAAATATTTTTGTTTGGATTGATGCTTAGGACAAGGAGATGGAACATTACAGCGCAGTACAGGCCCTTCAGCCCCAACTGAAATCTAAAGCAGCAGATAAATAAAATGAAAAAATAAAGAAAATGAATTTAAAAAGCAATGTACTGATCATAAAATATTTGTTGATTTTTTGTATTATCTGAATGTGTGATATTAAATTTGTTACATTTTTGTTTTGTGTAGAAATATAACTTCAGTCTTCAAAGAATGAAGACAATTGTTTTGACAAGTTACAGGTACATTAGTTTACATGCTTTCCTCAATGCTTACCAATAAATCCAATCTTCAACGATCTATCATCTTGGACTCTCAATAAAATTGTTAAAAGCCCAACATATATTAGTGTTTTGTTTCAGAACTACTGCTGTTTTCTAGGGGAAAACCTGAAGAAAATACATTTACACATATATCCTATAAGTATTGCATTACAGGTGTGCATTCACAAATCTATTTGTAAAGCCATTTTGCAATTAAATGCACCTTCCCATAAATATTTCATGAGACTCTTGTACAGTTGGATATACACTTACATATATTCTTTATGAATTTGTGCATTCCCATATATATTTCTTAAAGTCATCGCACATCCTAACTTCACTGAGCCTATGAGATGAATACATCAATACATCCAAGCTTTTTGACATGAATGTGTTAGCACAAGTGATCAACACAGCTTGAGGGTCTGTTGCCTCAGGTAGCTTTTTCAATCTTGGATTTTGGGGCATTCAATTTGGAGATTAGAATGATTTAAACTGAAATTAAGGATGATGCAAACACAAGAGTGTATGGAGTCACTTATGTTATACCTCACTGGGTTAGCATGATGGAATTGAAGTCTCTCTATTCCCAGAAACATCCAATACTTAAAGTGGCCAAAGAAAAGCAGAGATTCCCCCAATTTGCCTGATTTTTAAACTCCTGTTAACAGTAAACATGGAAAAGGTTTCTGTGCTTGAGTAGAATTATTTTTTATTGCAAATAATCAGACTCTAGCTACAGATGAACAGTTATGAACCGTTGGCTTATAACTATCAATTAAAACTTTAATAACTTTAAAAAGTCCCCTTTGCACACATATACAGGGACACCGTGTTCACTGTTTATAAGATTTGCTGAGACGATTTTTATGATTCTTGTACTGGTTGGAATGATGTTTCAGAGTCAACCTTCCCCAGTGGCTTGCAAAAGGCACAGGGTGGTTTCTTGGTTTATAAAAGATCTCTGACTAATTAACTAAAATCACAACTTATAGCAACTGCTGAACGTTGGATGAATTGGTTTTCTTCAGGCTTAACGTGATTTTCTTTCTGCAGCAAACAGAAATCTCCTGGACTGGTGGAGACCTGACAGCTTCTCTATATCTTGTTCACAGTCCCAGGTTCTTCAGTTACCTAAGAACCAATCATTCAATTATTGACAGCGAGAAGATGGTTGTCATTGGATTGTGGACTAGTGAGCTGTTATCAGTCAGCTTCTTGTGGCCAACTAAAACTCAATTTGTATAAAATTCCTCAGCTCCTGTTCATCTGGAAGAGGAGGAGGAGACAATAGTCTAGTGGTACTATCACTAGACTATTAATCTAAAATCCAGGTAATATTCTGGGAATATATAGCACCACAGCAGATGGTGAAATTTGAAATCAATAAAAAAAATCTGGAATTGACTAATAAACATGAAACAGTTACTGATTGTTGGGGAAAACTCCATCTCATTCACTAATATTCTTCAGAGAAGGAAACTTCTAGCCCACGTGTGACTCCAGACCCATAGCAAATGGGTAATTAGGGATAGACAACAAATGCTGGCCCATCCACTGATGCCCACAATCCCATGAATGAATAAAAAATAAAATGTGCAAACACTGTGTTCTCAATGAGGATCATGTTATTTTCTTTCAAACCATGCAGCAATCCTGATTTTTAAAACAGTTTTTTTTTCCCAGTTAAAAAAAACATAAAAATAAAAAGGCATGATCTCTCCACTTGCTATAATTGCAAATGGATATGATTCAAATCATATTAGTGGGCGGCACGGTGGCCCAGTGGTTAGCACTGCTGCCTCACAGCGCCTGAGACCCGGGTTCAATTCCCGCCTCAGGCGACTGACTGTGTGGAGTTTGCACGTTCTCCCCGTGTCTGCGTGGGTTTCCTCCGGGTGCTCCGGTTTCCTCCCACAGTCCAAAGATGTGCAGGTCAGGTGAATTGGCCATGCTAAATTGCCCGTAGTGTTAGGTTAGGGGTATGGGTGGGTTGCGCTTTGGCGGGTCGGTGTGGACTTGTTGGGCCGAAGGGCCTGTTTCCACACTGTAATGTAATCTAATCTAAAAAATCTAATCTAAAAAAAATTATTCTGATCATTTGTCACTGAGAAATATTAAAACGAACTAACCCACTCTAAAGTAAAGGCAAGGGGTTTAGAGGAATATAGACCAAATGCTGGCAATTGGAACGAGCTGAGAGGGCACCGTGGTCAGCATGGACCAGTTTGGGCCAAAGAGCCTGTTTCCATGCTGTATTACTCTACCTACAATTCTACTATAAGGACTGGAGATCCGAAATAAAACAGAAAGTGCTGGAGAACCTCAGTAGTTGTAGCGGCATCTGTGGAGAGAGGAACAGAGTTAATATTTTGAGTCTAATATGACTCTTCTATGAAAATAATACTCCCAAATCTACTCAATTGTCTGGATCTAAATTGTTTTTAAGAAAAGTTCATGTGAAAGATAACACTGTGAGAACAATTTATGTTTTGTTGAATGACTTTAATGTAATGAATGCTCGAGTGGGCTTCACAAAGGCTAGATAGCAATAAGCAGTAATGGTAAAAGAAGAAGAGATTATTCTTTTTATTCACTCATGTGTTATGGACATTGCTAGTTAGGCCAGCATTGATTGCTTCTTTCTGGTTGCCTTTGGACAACTTGGAACAATGAAATATCATTCAAGAAATGGATTTTGAGAAGACATTAATAGGTGAAAATAGAAATTATAGGCAGAATGCCTTAGGGAAAGATCTCAGAAACAAGCTTCTGTTACAAATTGAGAAATGACAAGAGAAGCAATGCACAAGAAACTAGTGTTGAACAACTATCGAGTATAACTTAGGTGTAGAATGGGAAAGTTGTATAATAAGCTGGGATGAAGTGATGCAGTGGATAAACAAGTAATTTGGACACAATCGAATGCAAGATTGAATAAAGGTGAATGAGAATAGTGGTGACAGAAGGGACTTAAGGCTGGATTTTCCCAGAGTTTGCTTAACTCTGGACACCTCAACAAATGAGAGGTGGGGCTCAGATGTTGACAAATGCTCTTGAAGAATGGACATGTCTAAATATCATAAAACAGCAAACATAGAAACATATGGGCCGAGGTAGGCCATTTGGCCCTTAAACACAACTCCTCCAATCAATAGGGTCATGGCTGTTCTGTTTGCGAATACAAAAGTCCCTCTGTCTCCATTAACCTTTTGATTATTTTGCCTCACAAGAATCTATCTAATTTCACCCAAGGTGACTTGGAGATGGCATACGGTAGGATATAGGTGGCTTGGAGATACAATATAAGTACTTGTTGACACAGAGATGGCATAGGAGAATTTGTTGTCATAGAGAGGTCATAAGTTGACCTAAAGGGAGAATGGAAATGGGATGAGAGATGTAGGAGATGAGATCCTAATTCTCCTAAACAGCTGGTGTATCCCCATGATAATGTTTCAGACCTTGTGGGACCCAAGAGAAACAATTTGGGGATCAAAAGTCATTGAACAAGATACAGGGGTGTGAGTGGTGGGGAAAACAAATTGAGCATGGGAATTGTTGATAGAAAGGCAGGGTTTCTCCAAGAATAAATATACACCGACTTACAGGCTATTTTGCAACAGCAGCACATTGGGCTTTACTAAACAGTCTATTGTGCCATCAAAACAAATTTACAGATTTTAAAGAACTCTTGGAGCTGTCAGAAATCAGGACAAAGTCACAGCTGCTATTGCTGACTCCGAGATTGTCACTGCTAAATCCCATGCCACAACCTCACTGTGGACCACGACCCAAAGTTAAGGCATACTACTTTAGACCAAGTGGTTAAAGATGCCCTCTAATGCATCTCATCCACATCCCGCACCTCCACCCTCAGACCCCATCCCCCAACCGTAACAAGGACAGAACACCCCTGGTGCTCACCTTTCACCCTACCAACCTTCGCATAAACCAAATCATTTCCGCCACCTCCAAAAAGACCCCACCACCAGGGATATATTTCCCTCCCCACCCCTTTCCGCCTTCCGCAAAGACCATTCCCTCTGTGACTACCTGGTCAGGTCCACGCCCCCCAACAACCCACCCTCCCATCCTGGCACCTTCCCCTGCCATCGCAGGAATTGCAAAACCTGCGCCCACACCTCTTCCCTCACCTCTATCCAAGGCCCTAAAGGAGCCTTCCACATCCATCAAAGTTTTATCTGCACATCCACTAATATCATTTATTGTATCCGTTGCTCTCGATGCTGTCTCCTCTACATTGGGGAGACTGGACGCCTCCTAGCAGAGCGCTTTAGGGAACATCTCCGAGACACCCGCACCAATCAACCACACCGTCCCATGGCCCAACATTTCAACTCCCCCTCCCACTCTGCCGAGGACATGGAGGTCCTAGACCTCCTTCACCGCCGCTCCCTCACCACCAGACGCCTGGAGGAAGAATGCCTCATCTTCTGCCTCGGAACACTTCAACCCCAGGGCATCAATGTGGACTTCAACAGTTTCATCATTTCCCCTTCCCCACCTCACCCCAGTTCCGGATTTGTCCTACCTGCCTATCTTCTTTTCCACCTATCCACTCCACCCTCTCCTCCCTGACCTATCACCTTCATCCCCTCCCCCACTCACCTATTGTACTCTATGCTACTTTCTCCCCATCCCCTCCCTCCTCTAGCTTATCTCTCCACGCTTCAGGCTCTCTGCCTTTATTCCTGATGAAGGGCTTTTGCCTGAAACGTCGATTTTACTGCTCCTCGGATGCTGCCTGAACTGCTGTGCTTTTCCAGCCCCACTAATCCAGAATCTGATTTCCAGCATCTGCAGTCATTATTTTTACCTACTTTTGACCAAGGCAGATTGCATTCTTCCCAAATCTGTTTTAGTCGCAAAAATCTGGACCTTAGTATCAGATAGCATTCTTAGTATGGGGCTTTGGATGAATTGAAGTTTGTGTGGTGTGTGGCTCAAGAGGATAGTTAGGCAAGCACTGAAGAAGTTGAATTTGGAGGCAATAATAGTGCTGCTTAGAGTTTTGAGTGGAGTGATCAGATAGCATATGAACAATGTTGTTGAAAAGCAGAAACTTAGTATTTGCATAGAGCACATGATTTTTATAACATCTAAAATGCTAGATTCACTCTCAATTATTACCAGGACTTTACAGGACTTCACTCTTCAAGCAATCAGGGTTATCCTTGTTGTTGATGCACAAGAAAAGGTTAATAACCTATATCAAAAGTTTGAAATTACATTGCCTGGTTAGTTGCCTTGGCTCAGTGCTGTGAGTCAGTAACTTCAGGATTCAGCCCTCACTTCAACAATGTGAGTACATAAGCCAAGTTATCACTCTGTGCAATACGGAGGTGCTGTTTTTCAGATGAGACATCAAACCATTGTCAAGCCTCTCAGGTTGAGGTGAAAGATCCCATGACACTACTCAAAGAATAATTATCCATCAACCAATAGCATTGAAACAAACTGTCTAGTCTTTTATATCAGATCTGTTTCTGGGACATACAATCTGTAATTTGGCAATTTCCCTAAATGTGTCTGCATTTTAAAAATAATTAATTAGCTTAGAAGCAATCTGGGGCCCATAAAAGGCAAGGTTTTTCTTTCTTTCACAGACAAATTCCATTATCGGTCATTTTACCAACTGCATTAACCTATTTATTTTCAATGAGTTAATACTTTTGTTTAAATAGTTGAGAGTGCTTCATCCATCTACATTAATACATCTGTTTCTAATTTGACACAGTGAGATCTCACGCTATAATATTATTGATTTGTGTCTGCGTTTCTGTTCAAGCAACATATTCAAAACTTTGTTAATGTTTTAAATTTGTAAATTATATACATTACTTGTGGTTCAATGCAGCCTCACATTTTCTAATTTATTTTTAATTCTATAAGATTCAACATGTCATTGCCCCTTTCCCTATAATTTTGATGAAATGCATGGGATTTCTTACATTGTGTCCAATTAATACAGAATCACTGACAGATTTGTGGGGTGGTCTGCATGTGCTACATGATGCAAGACATTCCATCATATTTCTAATTTATTCCATAATTATCAGCACTACTTTTTAAAATACCTTTGGACTTCAGGAAGCATCAAGGCCTCATTTAGAGACCAGGTGCAAAGCGATGAACAACCAAATTGGATCAAACTTGCAGGGCTTTCAGAAAATTATTTTTTGAATAATTGACTGCCACACAGCAGGCACTACTTTGAGGTGCCCCAGGAAGCTATTTTGTGTATTCTGGAATTCTCACCTTTGGTTCTTGCAACTATAATGCCGGAAAAGAGGTTATCGTGGTATTTGAATGAGTTGCATGAAATAAATCTGGGCTGAGCAGTCTGCTTTTATGCAAAATTACTTGAGCCCAAGGTTATTTCGCAATTAATTCAGAATAGTTCCATCATAAATGATGCTTTTATGTCATTTTATTTACATGCTAGGTGCAACTCCAAATTAAAACCTGATTCCTTTTGCCATTGGGGTCCTGGAACCATTCATTTCTGAAACCTGAATCTTCGAGATCATCTGGAAGACTGTGAACAGTTTTGGTCCCCTTATTTAAGCAAATGTATCATTTCATTGGAGGTAGTTTGGAGAAGGTTCACTAGGGTTGATCTCTGGTGTGGAGGGAATGTCTTATGAGCAAACGCTAAACAGATTGGGACTGTACTCACTGGAGTTTAGAAGGAGAGGTGAGTTCATATGGGATTCTTGACAGGTTAAATTGTGAGAACACTGCTGCCTCACAGCACTGGGATTTGGGTTCAATTCCAGGCTTGATAACTGTCTTTATGGAGTTCTCCTTGTATCTGTGTGGATTTCTGCCAGGTGTTTGGTTTCCTCCCACAGTCCAAAGATGTGCAGGTTAGGTGAATGTGGGGTTATGGGATAGGTTGGGGGTCTGAGTGCGATGCTCTTCAGAAAGTTGGTGCCGTCTTGATGGGCCAATGGCCTTTTTGTTTTGTCCTTTGTCCCTCCACTGGAGATAGTAGGGTCATATTACTGCTGCCCTGCCATGTCACTTAGTGCAGACATAACGCCAAGAGGTTTGCCATGGTTATCAGTAGGTTTCATTCTTGTCAAGGGGGAAGGCCTTTCTCAGGGGCTCTTGCACAATAAGTCAAAGGTAGCCTCCGATGTCAATTTAGACCCTGATTAAGTAGTCAGAGTCAGAATACTCTCCTCATAAATGGTGAAGAACTGAATGTTGGGCAGCCCACCACCCACCAGAGTTTTCCTGTCCTGTTGCTGACTGTTTTCTACATAGAATGAGAGAGAAGCAGGTATTATGGGAAATAAACATGGTAGCACACCTTTTACTATTGGTGCAGGTGAGGTAGTGCCCTAAGCTCTGTAACAAAGAGGGTATACTGGGTTAATGGTGTCAGGAATTTGGTTGGGTGACAGTAGTTGAGTGAAAGTGCTGCAGGCAGGAGTGAGAATGGTAAAATGTGAGACTTGATGAGATGTGGGCGCTGTTTCCGTGCTGGACATCTCTATGACTCTTTGACTCTATGGGGGTGGAGCAACAGAGACAGGATGGGTGAGAGGTATCAATCAGTCATTTGGATACAGAACTGGTTCAAAGGTAGAAGACAGAGGGTAGTGGTGGAGGGTTGCTTTTCAGACTGGAGGCCTGTGACCAGTGGAGTGCTACAAGGATCGGTGCGGGGTCCACTATTTTTCATCATTTATATAAATGATTTGGATGTGAACATAGGAGGTATAGTTAGTAAGTTTACAGATGACACCAAAGTTGAAGGTGTAATCGAGTGAAGAAGGTTACCTCAGAGCACAATGGGATCTTGCTCAGATGGGCCAGTGGGCTGAGGAGTGGCAGATGGAGATTAATTTAGATAAATGCAAGGTGCTGCATTTTCGGAAAGCAAATCAGAGCAAGACTTATACACTTACTGGTAAGGACTTGGGAAGTGTTCCTGAATAAAGAGACCTTGGAGGGCTGGTTCATGTCTACTTGAAAGTAGTCACAGGTAGGTAGGATATTGAAGAAGGCATTTGGTATGTTTTCCTTTATTGGTCAGAGCATTGAGTATAGGAGTTGGGAGGGCATGTTGCGGCTGTTCAAAACTTTGGTTAAGTCACCTGTGGAATATTGTGTGCAGTTCAGGTCTCCTTCCTATCGGAAGGATGTTGTGATACTTGTGATCGGAAGGATGTTGGAGGATTTGAACGATAGGGAGAGGCTGAATAAGGTAGGGCTGTTTTCCCTGGAGCGTCGGAGGCTGAGGGGTGACCTTATTGAGGTTTAAAACATCATGAGGGACATGGAAAGGATAAGTAGACAAGGTCTTTTCCTTGGGATGGGGAGTCCAGAACTAGAAGGCATAGGTTTAGGGTGAGAGGGGAAAGATATAAAAGAGACCAAAGGGGCAACTTTTTCACACAGAGGGTGGTGTGTGTATCGAATGTGCTGTCAGAGGAAGTGGTGGAGGCTGGTACAATTACAAAGCATCTGGATGGGTATATGAATAGGAAGGGTTCAGAGGGATATGGGCCAATTGCTGGCAATTGCAACTAGATTAGGTTAGGATATCTGGTCATTATGGATGGATTGAACTGAAGGGTCTGTCTCTGTGCGAGACATTTCTATGACTCTATGACTCGAAGATTGTGTTGTATACCCTGGCAGTGTGGAGAAGGACATTAGCCTTCTGCTTGGAGCACTGGGCATTCCTCCAGATGGATGAATCTGCTTCAGTCCGAGTGGCAAATTCGGACCAGATTGGCATGGACTGGTATCATGATTTCCACTGCCATCCTAAGGGTAGGAGGAAGTCCCATGTTGGCATAACCTTATTTAGCAGGACCTTTTGGACCCTGCCGGCAAAGTGGACTGCTGATTTCCCTCTGTCTGCTCTGAATGAAACAAAAGTCAGGGCCGTTCCAGACTGGAGATGCTTGTCTGGGTGCACAACCGGCTTTTAAAATAGTGTCAGTGCAAAGAATGCTGGTGAACTCCAGGATATCTGCTGAATGGTGAGTTGTTTTGAGAACAAAATGTAGTAAGCTGGGGTGGAAATCAGATGTGACACATGTTGTGAATTAATGAGATGCATTTGGTAAGAGAAGGAAAGAGAACATATTAGGCCTGTTCTCCAAAAAACTCAATTCACTTTGGACCACTGTGCCACAACAGCCCTCAGATGTGGCATTAATTTTTATTTTTTACTACCACCAAATCACTCATATTTCTGATTTTAAAAAATAATTTACAAGTGCAGTCCATGAGAGACAGTACAAATGACAACGAAAGTGAGGCAAAGATCAGGAGAGAGGCAAGAGAATAAATTAAAATGTTTTTTTAGGGAAAAATAAGGCACTCCAGATCCATCGTATCCGCATCTCTCTAAAAGTGTCAAGTGTGCTAGTGGACACTCTGAGGACATCCATGCTCGAACAAAATAAATGCTCTTTCTTTCCTTTAACGATTTTGCACTGGAGGAAGGTATGTACATATATTTCCTAATCAACCTGTTCATAGATTTTATTACAAGATCTGGAGTAGGTGGGACTGGAACCCATGGCTCCTTAAAAGGCAGGGAGACTACCACTGTACCACAAGCACCCCCAGTGGGGATAGTATGCTTTTTATAGATCCAAAGATACTCTTACACACAACTGAGCACTTTGTTCTCCCCATCACCAAATCACCTGTGGCGTTTCTACATTTATTAACCACCCGTGTTTCCAACTGATTAATTTACATTCCAAAGTAAGATCAACCATGATTGTATCAAAAGGGGCTAAATTGCCTACTCCTGCTCCTAGTTCTTAAGTTCTTATGTTCAAACCCATTAAGGGAAATACAGACCACCAAAGGTGAGGACAATGTAGGGAGAGAGTGAGGGGGGTCAGATGCTACATTCAATTGAGGCCCTGTTATTCTTTTCAGATGAACGTAATAATGGAATATCATTACCTGATTGCTATTTGTTGAATACTGTGTCCTCAAATTGGCTATAGTGTTTCCTACATTATAATAGTCACTTCAAAGATACAGGTAGTTCTTCTATCATGAGATGGTTGTGTGCTTTGTGCAACCCCACATTATAGAAAAATTGTGTGTCAGAAACAGCGCTTAAAGTGTTGGTAATGTAATTGCGTTACAGCCAACACACGTTTTAAAAGTTTGTGCTTTAGAAACAGCATCCCTGACTTGTCAATCACGTTACAGTGAATTTGCATTAACAAAATACACTTTATAGTAGAATTACTCATAGTTCAGGTTGAGGTTCTGGATGTAGGTTTGCTCACTGAGCTGGGAGGTTCATTTCCAGACATTTCGTCACCCTACTAGGTAACATCTTCAATGGGCCTCAGGCGAAGCAGTGTACATGATTCCTGCTTTCTATTTATATGTTTATATAAATAGTAGGGTGACAAAACGCCTGGTAATGAACCTCCCAGCTCAGCGAGCAAATCTATATCCAGTAGAATTATTTACGCTTAATTCACTGTAAAGCACTTTGGAACACCCTAAGGTTATAGAAGCTGCTATATAAATGTAAGGCTTCATTCTTTTCACCTTCCAATATTGAACCTTGAACTTCTGAATAGCTCTGTAATTTGCAAAGGAAATTCTAGAAAGAGAAGCTATGTAAGTGCATTACAGCAGAATGTATACCATGCCATCTTGAAATGGAGACAAATTGCCTCTTGAAATAATGTCAGACATTATGTACTAATCCCCTGTAGGAATGTTACAACATTGAAAGTGCTATGTGAATGAAAAAATGTTGTTGTTGCTTCTACATTGATGAAGATAATTGCACCATATTATTTACCTACAATGTTAATCCCCATGAAGTGAGCATTCTGGAAATCAAGCCATGCTATTTCCAGAGTCATCACAAAAGTTAAAAATTGTATCAAAGTGCACAAATTTCCCCAATTTAGCCTTTCTTTTGGACTCAGGTTGACAGAAAGCATGGACCAGCTTTTGTGCTTAACAAGGATGACTATTTATTACAAATAAATAGACTCTAATTAGAGGTAAACAGTAATGAACAATTAGCATGCTAAGTCTCAAACTCTCTTATAACGTCATTATATACACACACACACACATACACCCACACACACACACACAGACACACAGACAGTGGGTGTTATGGGTGGAAAAGTAGTTGGCGATGGTCTAGTGGTATTGTTGTTGGACTGGTAACCCAAAGATCCAGATATGCTACTGGGGATTAGGTTAAATGGAAAATATCTAGAGTGTGAGGTGATATATTTTGGTGAGAAGAAATGAATATAAATAGAGGGTAACATTCTAAATGGGTGTTGGAGCAGAAGGGCCTTGGTGTAAATGTGCACAGATCATGAAGGTGACAGGGCAAGTGGAGAGAGCAGTAAATAAAACATACAGTGTCCTCAACTTTATTAATAGAAGCATTGAGCATAAAAGCAGAGAGATGATGTTGAGTTTATTAGACCTCAGATGGGAAATGATATACAGTTCTGGGTGCCATATTATAGGAAAGATGTGATTGCATTGGAGAGAGTGTAGAAGTGATTTACTAGAATAGTTCTCGGCAGGAAAAGCTTCAGTTATCAGGATAGACTGAAGAGGTTGGGACTGTTCCCCCTGGAGAGAAGAATGCTGATAATAGATCTGATTGCGGTTTTCTAAATCATGATCAGGCTCAACAGAGTAGAGAGGGTGAAGTTGTTTCAGCTGGTAAAAGACAAGAATGAGAGGGCATAGATTTAAAGTAATATGCAAGGGTAATCTGAGAAAAACTTTTTCACACAGTGTGTAATCAGCGTATGGAATGCACAGCCTGGAGGTGTGGTGGATGTGAGTTCAACTGAAGCATTCAAGAGGGACAGTGGTCGATTATTTGTATAGTAATGGTGTGCAGGGAGCTGAGGAATAGGCACGAGATTGGCACTGGATAATAAAGTTGATGCAGGCAGACTGTACTGAATGGCCTCCTTCTGTACCACAACAGTTCTGTGATTCTGTGATTTAGTTCAATAGTCCCCGTTCACAGGGTTCACTGAGGTGATTCTTTTGGCTTGTCAGGACTTTGATCTCCCTGCTGCAAGTGCTTTGACAGGAAGCACAGGGCAGTTGATTCACACTTATAAAGTTTCTGACTTACTGGTTTAAAAAAAATGCAGCTTAATACAATTGATGTGGGGAACTTCAGACTTGAGATTTTGTTTCTACTGCAGAGGAGGGCAGATCTTTCTCTTTCAGAGATCTGACAGCCTTTCACCAAACACTCACACTCACAAGCTGTTCAGCTACCTGGGAGTCAACTGCATATGTGTTGGCATGCAGAAGGCATTCATCACCAATAACAGGTTATGAGTCCATAGACCAACCAGCTACTTGTTGCTGGCCAAAGCTCCATTTGTACACACTCTTGGCTCTAGTTCATTTGCAACTAGACTTCCTCCAGCTTTGTTTCTATGTTTCCAATCAGGGGAAAATAAATGTAGAATTAAACAAGTCTTTTTCTGAATGCATGCAGTGACTAGTAGGATACCACAGTGCACAGATCCCAAATATTCACAACATATGTTAATGATTTAGATAATGGAACTAAGTGTAATATCTCCATGTTTGCAGACATTACAATACTGGGTGGGAGGGTGAAGTTAGAAGAAGATGCAGAGATGCTTCAGTGTGATTTGGACGATTTAATAAGTGTGCAAATCCATGGCAGATGAACTACATTATGGAAGTGCAATGAGACCTGAGTGTCCTTGCATGCCAGTCACTGAAAGTAAGCATGCAGGTGCAGCAGATAGTGAAGAATGCAAATGGTATGTTGGCTTTCATTGTGAGTAGATTCAAGCACAGGAGAAGGGATGCATTGTAAATTATAGGGCCTTGATGAGACCATATCTAGACTATTGCATGCAGTTTTGGTCTTCTTATCTGAGGAAGGATATTCTGGCTGTGGTGGAGTGCAACAAAGGTTTATCAGATTGTTTCTAGGTTTTCTGGATAGTTGCTCAAAGAGAGATTGGATCAGTTCGGACTGTATTCACTGGATTTTAGAAGAATGCAGGTGAAACTCATAGAAACCTATAAAATTCAACTGGAATAGTAGAGAAAAAATGTTCCCAATGACCAGGGATTCCAGAAACAGGGCTCACGGTCTAAGATTGATTGATTGATTTGATTTATTGTCACATGTACCTCAGTACAGTGAAAAGCGTTGTTTGTGAACAGTACAAGCAGATCATAATAAGCAAGGACTTACAGATCATAGAGTGAAGAAGACTTGGTCAGAGAGAGGCATACACATTACACAGCACATGTGCGTGAGGCAAGATCAATGGTAAAACGATCAACATTATTTCAAGTTAAAGAATCCATTCATCAGTCTAAGAATGGTGGGAAGGAACTGTGTGTGTGTGTGTGTGTGAGATCAGGTTTCTGTTCTGATGGATGAAGTTGTAAGAGATCATTACCAGGGTGGGAGGCTCTTTGATGATGTTGGTAGCCTTTCTGTGACAGCGAGTCGTGTAAATAGAGTCCATGGATGGACTCCATAATGGGCTGAGCTGTGCACACAACCTTTTGTAGTTTCTTAAGGTCCTGGGCAGAGCAGTTGCCATACTATGTCATTATGCACCCAGTATGCTTTCAATGGTGCATCTGTAAAAGTTAGTGAGGGTCCTTCTGGACATGATTGAAAAGTGTGGTGCTGGAAAAGCACAGCAGTTCAGGCAGCATCTGGGGTCCAGGAGAACCCATGTTTTGGGCCTAAACCCTCAATCAGGAATTCCAGTTGAAGGGATTATGTCCGAAACATCGACTCTCCTGCTCCTCAGATGCTACTTGACCTGCTATGCTTTTCCAGCGCCACACTTTTCGACTCTGACCTCCAGCATCTGCAGTCCTCACTTTCTCCTTATGGACATGCCAGATTTCATGAGCCACCTGAGGAAGAAGAGGAGTTATTGCACCTTCTTGACCATCACATCCACAGAGGAGGTCCAGGCAGGTTGTCGGCTATTATCACTCCGAGGAAATTGACACTCTCCACCCTCTCAATTTCTGCTCTGTTGATGTAGATAGGGTGTATTCACCTCTTTTCTTTCTGATGTCAATGATCATTTTTTGAATTTTGCCAATGTTGAGAGAGAGATTGTTATCTTTGAATCACATCACCAAGCTTTCTAATTGCTTTTTGTATACTGACTCATCATTGTTTACTATCCATCCTATCACAGTGGTGTTGTCAGCAAGTTTGTAGATGGCGTTCATTTGGAATTTGACAATGCAGTCATGGGGTGTACAGTGAGTACAGTAGGGGGCTGAGAATGCATCACTGGGGGCTCCAGAATTGAGTGTTATTGTGGAGGAGATGCAGTTGTCTGTCTTCACTGATTACGGTGTATGGGTCAGAAAGCTGAGGATCTAGTTGCAGAGGGCGGAGCTGAGACCAAGGTCATGGAGTTTTGAAATCTGTCTGGAGGGGATAATGGTGTTGAAGGCAGAGCTGTAGTCGATGAGCAGGAGTCTGATGTAGGTGTCCTTGTTGTCCAGATGTTCCTGGGATGACTGCAGAGCTGGGGACATGGTATCCACTGTGAACGTGTTATGTCGGGGGGCAAATTGTAGGGGATTGAGGCAGGCAGGGAGACTGGAATTGATGTGGGCCATGACCAGCTCTCAAAGAACTTCATGATAATGGAGGTCAGTGCCACTGGGCGGTAGTCAATAAGGAACATTGCATGTGCTTTCTTAGGTACGGGGATGATAGTTGTCTTCTTGAAGCAGTTGGGGACGTCGGCTTGTAGAAAGGAGAAGTTGAAGAGTCAGTGAATACCTCCGCCAGCTAGTCCTCAAGGACCTAAGTGCTTGGCTGAGGAGTCCATTGAGCCCCGTTGCTTTCCTCAGTTTGGCTCCTTCGAAGACTGAGCGGACATCTGCAGCAGTGATGGAGGAAACAAGTGTCTCCAGGGCTGTCAGGGCAGCTGAGCCATCTGGATTTTCTGTATAGGTCTGGGTCATCAGACTGGAATGCTGCACGTGTGGTCTTCAGCAGGTAGTGGATTTCCCAGTTCATCTGGTTGGGGAGCACCCAGATACAGGGTAGGCCATTGAGGTCTGAAATAAGGAGAAATTTCTTCACCTGGAGAGTGGTGAGCTTGTGGAATTCTCTGCCATAAAAAGTGATTGAAGTCAAAACACAGAATGTTTTCAAGAAACGATTAGATATAGTTCTTAGGGTGGAAGCAATGAAAAGGTATAGAGAGAAAGGAGGGACAGGATAATGACTTGGATGATCAGCCATGATTGTATTGAATGGTGGTGCAGGCTCAAAGGGCCGAATGGCCTACTCCTGCTCCTACGTTCAATGTTTCTGTGTAAACAACTCTTGCAATGAGAATCAGGCAATTTGCCTTTTAAAAGTGCAGCAATCCCTTCCCCAGTCCCTGACTTTGAAAACCACCCTTTTCCCATTTTAGTCCAAAATCAAAAATACAGAAAAGTAAAAAAGAAATCCAGTCTTTCCACATAGCACATCAACTTTTAGATCTACATTTTATACTCGTGACACTAAGATAGAGTGGTGAGTCTGCCTCCGCTTTTGGCTAAATTGCCCTGCAGCTGTTTAATAGACCCTGGACCATTATTTGGCGCCTGACTGCCTTCCTTCCCATTCCAAGAGGAGGTCCTATCTCCAAGTGCTGCCAACCACGCAGGGGCCTGAGTGGTACATATGTCCCAGCAACACAACTGGGAGCTGCTTAGGATGCTGATAAAGCTGAAGACAATCCTGGGGTGTCACTGGCAACAGACTGACAGGCTGAAGAAATAGGTTTGTAGGCTGGTATCTACAGAGCAAGGGTGGGGATAGAGGGGAATTGAAAAGGGGATAAAGTACCTTGGGGTCTAAAATTGGTACTAGATTCCTGAAAAAAAAGGTAGACACTCCCTTATCCCGGTACCATACTGTTCACTCACTTGTCTGTCAGGTTTTACCTGTGCCTTGGGTATTTGATGCCTGTTCCCCTCCCTGATGGTGCAATCTCAACAGAAGCAGAAGGAGGTTTTAAATTGGATATCAATTTGCCACTTCAGGGCATCAATCGGTCTGTGGTGAGCTGCTTGATGCGTTGCTCATAGCTGGTTAAATAAAAGCAGGGCGGACAAGGACAGGGAGGCAGTGGGCAATTTTATGACGCCCTCATTTATCATCTCATCCCATGGGATCAGCATCATATAGTTCTACTCCTGGAGTCAGAGCTGCTGGTAGCACTGGCTACATTTTGTAAATACAACAAGAACATTGCCTGCCAACAATTCTCCACTGATTAAACTTTGAATATGTGACTATTAAAAGTCACCGGTGTTTGCCAAAACAGTTCAGCTATCAAGTTTGCTCTTTATAAGGAACAGCCACAGTAAGTGCTCTGTTATATGTAGTGGGTTGGCCAGACAAAAACATTACATAAACCAGACTAATGCTGAGGCAAGCTGATGATGATTACTGAAAGGATTCCGCACATGGAAAAAATGCATGCAGCTTGTCTTACATTTACTTAATTCCTTAATTAAAGTTGCAATAAACTTTATATTTGCTGGAAATGTCAAAAGAAAAAAGAAGTGCACTGGTTATGTTATCTTAGATGACACTGGTACTGAGGGGGAGGTGAGTAAAATAAAATTTAGATCTGATTTAAAATTCCATCTTTGTTTATAAATCTGTCTCTGGCCTCATCCCTTATACCACTGTAATGTCTTCCAATTCCTCAACCATCTTTGCGCTCCTGTATGTTCCTGGCCTCTTGTGCATCTTCAATTCCCTTTGCTTCATCCTTGTGGTTGTGCCTTTACAAAAACAAAGTTCTGCAGATGTTGGATATGTGAAGTGAGAAACAGAATACGCTGAAAACACTCAGCAAATCATGCATCGTCCATGGAGAGAAGTAAAGTTAATGTTTCAGGTTGATGACTTCATCAGAACAGTTGTGCGCTTTACCTGTTGTGGCTCTGGTGTTTTCTTCTAAACTTTTCCTTAAAATTTTACAGCTTTTTTCTTATTTATGATGCTCCTTAAAGTCTACCTTATTGGCTAGCTATTCTAATATCTTTTCATGTGCTCAATGTCATATTTCATTGAACTTCATTTCTATGAAGCAGCTCAGGATGTCATGCGACGCAAGAGGGTACTTTCAAAGTAATATATCGAAAATCTGTGTGTGTTGGAAATCTGAAACAAAAACTAGAATGCTGGAAATACGCAGTAAATCAGACTGTACCTATGAACAAGAAACGTGGTTAGTGTTTCACGGTGATGACCTTGCATCAGAACTAAAAAAAAAAGAAGATATGTAGCAGGTTTTAAGCAAATACTGAGACAAAGAAAGAAACTAGAAGAGGAAAGAACAAATGAGAAGGTCTGTGATAAGGAGGAAGACAAGAAGGCCAAAATGGATAGAGTCATAGAGAGTGTTTTTACAGCATTAAACAGGCCTTTCAGCCCATTGTTTCTGCACTGGGTCATCAGTCATCTACTTATTCTAATCTAATTTTCCAGTAATGGCCATAGTCTTTCGTGTTTCAAGTGTTCTTCTAAACACTTGTTAATACCTTTAATGATTCCCACCTTCACCAGCCTTACAGGCAGTGAGTTCCAGTTACCTTCAGGGTGAAAACAATTCTTCTCAAATCACATTTAGACCTCCTGCTCCTTAACATAAATCTGTGCCATAGTTATTGACCTCTATACTAAAGGAAAATATTCCTCCCAATCTATCCTGTCTATATACCTTAGAACTTTGTACACCACAATCCCACAGATTCCCCCTCTCAGCCCTCTCTGCTCTAAGGGAAATAACCACAGTCCATTTGCACCATCTTCATAGCTGAGACACTCCGGCTCAGGCAAATCCTGATGAATCTCTCCTGCATCTGCTCTACTCCGATCACAATCTTCCGACACTGTGTCAAGCAGAACTGCACACAGCATTGATGACAGTGCAAGGCACAATGAGTTTAAAATGAGGTAGCTCACTGGCATCCTTCAAGGAAGGAAATCTACTATTCTCATCTGGTTTGGACTACACGTAACTCCAGACCCACAACCATGTGGTTGACTCTCAACTGCCCTCTGAAATGACCCAACAAGCCACTCAATTGTATCAATTGCTATGAAGTTCCGCAAAGAGATGAAACTGGACAGGCCACCTGGCATCGACCTTGGCACTGGAAAAGGCAACGGCAGAAACAGCCCTGTTGACTCTACAAAGTCCTTCTTATTAACGTCTGGGGGCTAGTGCCAAAATTGGGAGAGCTATCTCATAGACTAATCAAGTAACAAGCTGATATTGTCACACTCACTGTGGGATATCTTACAGTCAATGTCCCAGACACCACTATCATCATCCCTAGATATGTCCTGTCCCACCAGCAGGACACTCCCAGCAGAGGTGGTGGCAAAGTGGTATAAAGTCAGGAAGGAGTTACCCTGGGAGTCCTCAACATTGACTTCGGACCCCATGAAGTGTCATGTCTTCAGGTTAAACACAAGCAAGAAAACTTCCTGCTGATTAACACACACCATCCTCCCTAGGCTGGTGAATCAGTAATCCTCATTTTGAACGACACTTGGAGGAAGCACTGAGGGTGGTAAGGACACAAATTATACTCTGAGTGGAGGATTTCTATGTGTACCACCAAGAGTGCCTAGGCAGCAGTACTATTGATCAAGCTGGTCGGGTCCTAAAGTACATAGCTGTTCAACTGGGTCTGTGGCAGTTGGTGAGGGAACCAACATGAGGGAACCAATATGAGGGATAAACATACTTGCCTTCATCCTCACCACTCTGCTGGTTTCAGATGCAGTAGCCCATGTATAGTTAAGAGTGACCACCACACAGTCCTTGTGGAGATAAAGTCCCTCCTTCACATTGAGAATACCTTCCATCATGTTATGCAGCATTATCACTATGCTAAATGGGATAGACTTCAAACAGATATAGCAACTCAAGACTGGGCATCCCCGAGGCAGCAGAATTGTACTCCAGGACAATCTGCAATGTCATGGCCCAGCATATCCCCCACTCAACCATGTCCATCAAGCCAGGGAATCGACTCTGGTTCAGTGGAGAATGCAGAAAGGCATGCCAGGGGCAGCACCAGGCCTGCCTAAAAATGAGATGTCAACTTGATGAATTTACCAAACAGGACTACTTACATGCCAAACACCATAAGCAGCAAGTGATTGACAGAGCTAAGTGATCCCATAACCAATGGATCAGATCTAAGCTCTGCAGTTCTGCCACATCCCGTCATGAATAACAGCGGACAATTAAGTAATTCACTGGAGACGGAGGGTCCACAAATATCTCCATCCTCGATGATGGAAGAACCCAAGACGTAAGTGCAAAATGTACGGTTGAAGCATTTGCAACAATCTTCAGCCAGAAGTGCTGAATGGATGATCCATCTCAGCCTCTTCCAGTGATTCCCAGTCTCAAAGATGCCAGTCTTCAAGCAATTCAATTCACTCTATATGATATCAAGGAATAGTTGGAGGCACTGGATAGTGCAAAGAGTCTAGCCTGACAATATTCTGGATATAGTAGTGAAGACTTGTGCTGCAGAACTTGTCGCTCCCCTAGCCATGCTGTTCCAATGCTGTTACAACACTGGCATCTACCCGACAATGTGGAAAATTTCCCTGGCATGTTCTTTACGCAAAAAGCAGGATAAATCCAACCTAGCCAAATATCACACCATCAGTCTACTCTCGATCATCAGTAGAGTGATGGAAGGTGTCATCAACAGTGCTATTAAGCAGCACCTGCTCAGCAATAACTTGCTCAGCAATGTTAGTTTGTGCTCCAATGGGGTCAATCAGATCCTGACCTCATTATAGCCTTGGTTCAAACATAGGACAAATGAGCTGAATTCCAGAGTGGACATGAGACGAACAGCCCTTGACATCAAAGCTGCCCATGACCAAAAGTGGCATCAAGGAGCCTCAGTAAAAATGGAATCAATGGGTATCAGGGATAACTTCGTCATTAGTTGCAGTCATACCTGTTTGTGGTTGTTGGATGTCAATCAACTCAGTTCCAGGACCCCTCTGCATTCGTTCCTCAGGGGAGTGTCCTTGGCCCAACCATTTTCAGCTACTTCATCAATGACCTATCCTTTATCATAAGGTTAGAAGTAGGGATGTTTGCTGACGATGTGTAGCACCATTCACAACTCCTCAGATAATGAAGCAGTCCATGCTTAAATGCCACATGATGTGGAGAATATCGAGGCTTGAGCTGACAAGTGGAAACTAATATTCCTGCCATACGGATGCCAGGCAATAGCCATCTCCAATAAGAGGCAATCTAACCACTATCCTTGACTTCAGTGGTGTTATCATCACTGAATCCCCTGACATCAATGTCCTTGGGGTTACCATTGACCAGAAATTCAACTGGACTCTCCATCTTAACATAATGGCTACCAGACTTGGTCGGAGGTTAGGAATCCTGCAGTGAGTAACTCATGTCCTGACTCACCTAAGCCTGCAACTATCTACAAGGTACAAGTCAGGAGTGTGAAGGAATACTCCCCATTTGCCTGGATGGGTGCAGTTCCACAAACATAGAACATAGAGAACATAGAACATTACAGCTCAGTACAGGCCTTTTGGTCCTCAATGTTGCGCTGACCTGTGAAATGAATCTGAAGCCCATCTAACCTACACTATACTATTATCATCCTTATGTTTATCCAATGACCATTTAAATGCACTTAAAACTGAAGAGTCTATTTCTATTGCAGGCAGGGCGTTTCATGCCCTTACTACTCTCTGAGTAAAGAACCTACCTCTGACAACTGTCCTATATCTATCACCCCTCAATTAAAAGCTATGTCACCTGGTGCTAGGCATCACCATCCAAGGAAAAAGGCTCTCACTGTTACCGATCTAATTTTCTGATCATCTTTTATGTCTCCATTAAGTCACCTCCTAACCTTCTTTTATCTAACAAAAACAGCCTCAGATCTCTCAGCCTTTCCTCATAAGACCTTCCCTCCATACCAGGCAACATCCTGGTACATATCCTCTGAACCTTTGTCCAATGCTTCCGCATTCTTCTTCCCATAATGCCGTGACCAGAACTATACGCAATACTCTAAGTGCGGCTGCACCAGAGTTTGTACAGCTGCAGCATGATCTCATGGCTCTGAAATTCAATGCCTCTACTAATAAAAACTAACACAATGTACACCTTCTTAACAACCCTATCAACCTGGGTGCCAACTTTCAGGGATCTATGTACATGGACACCAAGATTTCTCTACTCATCTACACTACCAAGAATCGTATCATTCACCAAGTACTCTGCATTCTTGTTACTCCTTCCAAAGTGAATCACCTCACACTTTTCCACATTAAACTCCATTTGCTACTTCTCAGTCCAGCTCTGCAGCTTATCTATGTCCCTCTGTAACCTACAACATCCTTCGTCACTACCTACAACTCCACCGACCTTAGTGTCATCCGCAAATTTACTAATCCATCCTTATAAAAATGACAAACAACAGTGGACCCAAAACAGATCCTTGCAGTACACCACAAGTAACTGAACTCCAGGATGAACATTTCCCATTAACCACCACCCTCTGTTTTCTTTCAACTAGCCAATTACTGATCCAAACCGCTAAGTTACCCACAATCTCTTGCCTCTGTATTTTCTGTGATAGCCTACCATGGGGAACCTTATCAAACACTTTACAGAAATCCATATCTACCACATCAACTGCTTTACTCTCATCCAGCTATTTGGTCACCTTCTCAAAGAACTCAATAAGGTTTGTGAGGCATGATCTACTCTTCACAAAACCGTGTTGACTAACCCTAATCAAGTTATTCCTTTCTAGACGATTATAAATCCTGTCTCTTATAACCTTGACCCACAATCAAAGTAAGGCTCACTTGTCTATAATTACCAGGGTTGTCTCTACTCCCCTTCTTGAACAAGGGGGCAACATTTGCTATCCTCCAAGCTTCTGGCACTATTTCTGTAAACAATGATGACAAAGGCTCTGCAATCTCCTCCCTGGCTTCCCAGAGAATCCTAGGATTAATTTACCCAGCCCAGGGGACTTATCTATTTTTACACTTTCCAGAATTGCTAACACCTCCTCCTTATGTACCTTGATCCCGTCCAGTCCAACAGCCTGTATTTCAAAATTCTCTTCGACAGCATTGTCTTTTTCCAGTGTGAATACAGATGAAAAATATTCATTTTGGGCCTCTCCTATCTCTTCGGAGTCCATGCAAAACTTCCCACTACTGTCTTTTACTGGCCTGAATCTTACTCTCTGATTCTTTTATGCCTGATATAGCTACAGAAAGCTTTGGGGTTTTCCTTGACCCTGCCTGTCAAAGACTTCTCAAGTCCCCTCCTGGCTCTTCTTAGCTCTCTCTTTAGGTAATTGCTGGCTAACTTGTAACTCTCAAGCACCCTAGCTGAGCCTTCACGTTTCATCTTTACATAAGCCTCTTTCTTCCTCTCGACAAAAGATTCAACCTCTCTCGTAAACCACGATTCCTGCTCTTGACCACTTTCTCCCTGCTTGACCACTTTCTCCCTGCTTAAAGGACACACTTTAGCTATTATATGAACAGTGCTCCACAGTGCAGTTTCCTTTCCCATCCTATGCATCCTAAATCTTGCCTAATTGCCTCATAATTGCCTTTCCCCCAGCTATAGCTCTTGCCCTGTCCCTTTCCATTGCCAGAATAAATGTAACCAATTTGTGGTCACTATCACCAAAGTGCTCACCTACCTCCAAATCTAACACCTGGACTGGTTCATTACCCAGTACCAAATCCAAAATGAATTTGCCTCTTGTTGGCCTATCCACATACAGAACAACCTTGATTATCTGAGTGAAAAAATTGGGGAGTATTTTGTTCAGATAACTGATTGCTTGGATAACTTATATGATCGTGAATAAAAGAAGCATTTGCGGGATCTTGAGATCTTGTTCAGATAATCTGAAATTCAGATAATCGATGTTCGGATTATCAAGGTTGTTCTGTACTGTGTGGGAAAACCCTCCTGCATACATTGGACAAAAACTGAACCATTTAACGTACTCCAGTCAATATTTGGAAAGTGAAAATCTCCCGTAACAACTACCATGTTACTTTTGCTCCTATCCAGAATCGCCTTTGCAATCCTTCCCTTTACATCTCTGGAACTATTCGGTTACCCCTGGAACCATAATACTGTCCTTGACTAACAATGCCACACCTCCCCCTCTTTTACCACCTTCCTTGATCTTACTGAAACATCTAAACCCAAGAACCTGCAATAACCATCCCTGTCCCTGCTCTACCCATGTCTTGAAATGGCCATAACATCAAAGTCCCAGGTACCTGATCATGCTGCTAGTTCACCCACTTTACTCCGGATGCCCTGGCATTGAACCACCTTCATGCTTGCTGATACATTCCTGCAACCTTGAAACCTTATTTATGCCCTCACTACTCTCAACCTCCTGTACACTGGAGCTACAATTCAGGTTCCCATCCCCCTGCTGAATTAGTTAAAACCCTCCCAAAGAGCATTAACAAATTCCACCCCCTCCACCATGCCAGGATATTGGTGTAGACCGTCCTGTTTGTAGAGGTCCCATTAACCCAAGAATGAGTCACAATTATCCAGGAATCTGAATCCCTTCCTCTTGCACCATCCCTGTAGCCATGTGTTCAACTGCTCTCCCTCCCTATTCCTCACCTCGCTAGCATGTGGCATGGGTAACAAACCGGAGATAACAACTCTGCTTGTTCTGAGTTTCCACCCTAGCTCCCTGCATTTCTGCCTTACATCCCCATCTCTCTTCCTATCTATGTCATTAGCGCCTATGTGGACAACGACTTGGGGCTGCTCCATCTCCCCCTGAACGATCCTGAAACCACGATCCGAGACATCACAGACCGTGACACGTGGGAGACAACACACGAACCGTGAGTCTCTCTCATTCCCGCAGAATCTCCTATATTTCCCCCTAACTATGGAGTCCCCAATGACTAATGCTCTGCTCCTCTCCCTCTTCCCTTCTGAGCAACATGGGTAGACTCTGTACCCCATGGCTTACCCCTGGTAAGTTGTCCCCCCAAACAGTATCCAAAATGGTATACTTGTTATTGAGGGGAACAGCCACAGGGTATCCCTGCACTGTCTGTCTATTCCCCTTCCGTCCCCTGACTGTAACCCATCTACCTTTTTCATGTACCTGAGGTGTGATTACCTCCCTGTAACTCCTCTCAATTACCCCCTCAGCCTCCCAAATGATCCAAAGTTCATCCATATCCAGCTCCAGTTCCCTAACACGGTTTCCGAGAAACTAGAGCTGGGTGCATTTGCTGCACATTAAGTAAGTGAGGACACCTGTGGTGACCCTTACCTCTCACATTCTACAGGAGGAGCATTCAACAGTCTACCATCCATTCCCACTGTTCTGAATTCCAAAACAGTCTATATATATTTTTAAAAACTCATAACCATACCAAATCGGTGCTCAGAGCCTTTTTCTTTGGTTAGAGGATGAGGATGGGTAGGAGACACTACCTAAGTAGTCTTTCGGGTAAAGAAACTGCCCAAATTTTTTACCGCACTTACACAGAAGTCTCGTGTCTGCTTCTGCTCAGTGATTAATTTACCTTCCCAGCAGCTCCCTGGTCCTCACTCGCACTGCTCCAACTGATGCTGCTAAAATGGAGGTGCTGCTTCCACAAGATAAACTTTTAAACAAACATCCAAGAAGCTTGATACCATTCAGGACAAAGCAACCAACTTGATAGGCACCATATCCACAAGCATCTACTCCCTCCACCACCAAAGCTCATCCTATCTACAAGGTGCACTGCAGAAATTCAGAAGTCACGTGACACCAGGTTGTAGCCCGCAGGTTTATTTGAAATCACAAGCTTTTGCAATATCACTCCTTCAACACTTCAGAAATTCACCAAAGATGTTTAGACAGTATCTTCCAAACGCATGCTCACTCTCATCGTGAAGGATAAGGACGTGGAAACACCACCCCCCCTTGCAAGTTCCCTTCCAAACCACTCACAATGCTGACTTGGAAATATATCACCGTTTACTCAGTGTTGCTCGGTTGAAATCCTGGAATTCCCCCCTGAAGTGCATTGTGGGTCAACCCACAGCAGGTGGGCTGAAACACTTCAAGAAGGCAGCTCACCCCCACCTTCTCAAGGAGCAACTAGGGACGGGCAGTAAGCCAGTGACACCCACATCCCATGAGTGAATTAAAAAAAAGACCTCTGATTTGTTTCTTTACAGCATCTTCAGTTTTTATTATATATAAATGCAAGCCATTGTTGGTGGCTCCTCATGGTGACTTATTAGCAGGTACTGGCAAGTTTTACTTGAAATAGACTGAGTCAGTAAGGAAAAGGCATCAGTGGCTTGGCACAATATTAAAAAAATCTACATGATATCAATAATAATTGTCACAAAATGCATTGATTGCTTTCCAGCCAATTTAGTATATTGAATGAAATCTTCTGGTTCGAACACTTCTATAGATTATTCTTAATTAACCCGTGTTATTTTAATTACTCTACTAATACAGTTCCTTCCCTAGACATACACTGTCACAGGCATCTGCAAATTATCAAGTCTAAACCTGAGTGCTTTAGATTTTCCTCAACTGTTTTTTCCAAAGCTTGCCGAGAGAAACTCTTTTTTTACGCCAGCTTCCTTTATGTAACACATTTTGATTTTCTATCAAAAGGCCATGTGTTTTTCAGCTGGTGAGTCCTGCTTGTTGGCCTCAGCAAGCATTTCCCTCCCCCCACAATCTCCACCAACCCCCCTCTCCCAGCAATGATTGATAGAACAAAGTGAAAATCACACCTGTGTATATAGGTATCAAGTTAAACAGCTGCTATGTCTATCGCTATTCATTTTCAGGTGTGAAATGGTTATCCAGTGAATAGATTGTTTGAAGTAGCTCTCCATTCTTTTGTTCCAATGATGAATTGCACATGTCTAATCACTTACAAAGCAGAATGGCTGGAGGAAGTAGTACTGCATTACATCAGCCTGAAGATAACTCTGGCGTAGAAAAGTAAAATAGTGTTAAAAAGATATTGTTAGATCCAATGTTCTTTTGTTTTAACTGCAGCAGCATTTTATTGCAAGTAATCATCATAATGTTGAAATGTATATGGTTTGAGATGTGATTTGTGAGTTTTGCTACACTTTAACAGTCACCACAAAGAGTGTCTTTACACTATTAGTTGACGAATACAATCACACAATGCCAGAAAACATAGCTATCCTTTTTTGGCTAAGAAATATCACTTATTTTCTTTCGTCAACCGTGTGCCTGAAATGTGAGGAATACTCTCACCATATTTAGCAATTTTTAAGTCAACTGACTGATGAATCTGCACTCTGTGTATATTTCTTGTTTGCAGGTAGTCTGCTCTGTCTCCTCAGAGGGATGTTTTTCCATATACAACATCCAGACAGTTCAAGTTGGCAAAGCCTTAGTGACAGCAAAATCTGCACTGGATGAGGCCAGGGTTTAAATGGCTAGGGTTTAAATGGCTAGAACACACAATAGGAGAATGTGAGGTCTGCAGATGCTGGAGATCAAAGTTGAAACTTTATCGCTGGAACAGCACAGCAGGTCAGGCAGTATCCAGGGAACAGGAGATTCGACGTTTCGGGCACAGGCCCTTCTTCGGGCACAGGCCCTTCTTCAGTCATTCCTGAAGAAGGGCCTGTGCCCGAAACGTCGAATCTCCTGTTCCCTGGATGCTGCCTGACCTGCTGTGCTGTTCCAGCAATAAAGAACACACAATAGACATTGCACATATGTTTCATTTGGATCAGATAACCAAACAGCTCACTGGCTTACCTGACAGTACCCCGATTTTAAAGTTCCTATTCTTGTCAAGTTTGTCCATGGCCTCTCCACTCTCTCTATCACTGTCACAATCTCCAGGTCTAATATCAATCAAAATTTCTCCACTGCTTCAATTTTAACTTCATGGCCATCCCTCACTTTAATCACACTACTACAAACAGCCATGGCTTTTGTTGTATAGGTCCTAGACTCTGGAATTCTCTACCTAAACCATCCCTTCTTTCTACCTCACTCTGCTTCTTATTGGCTTAAACCTATCTTGCTGACGGTCCTAATTTTTTCATGTGGCTTGATGTCACATATGTTTGTTCACTGAAGCTCCTGCATAGCACTTTGGGCTGCTTGACTGATGAAGGGCTTATGCCAGAGACGTCGATTCTCCTGCTCCTCGGATGCTGCCTGGCCTGCTGTGCTTTTCCAGCACTCCACTCTCGACTCCTCCCCGTTTTAAACATGATAAATAATGGTACATTTTTCTTTGTCTTGTTGCTGGAGCCACATAGGAATAGTGGCCATTGACCAGGTGCTCCTCCAAATTTGTGGAGGTTTCAGGCAGATACTCCATTTTGAGAACCCCAACAGGGAATAAGAGAAGAAGCTAACTGAATAAAAAAAAACAGTTTTGGTGAAATTAGGAGCCACTGTTGCTATGGGTAACTCATTTCCCTGGCTCCATATCCAACACTCACCCCATTGCATGCTGACTGTCTCCAGGTCCCAAAAGGATGACTTGCTCTGGAAGGAGTCATACCCTACACCCTGACTATGATTAACCACCGAGGTAAAAACAATGACTGCAGATGCTGGAAACCAGATTCTGGATTAGTGGTGCTGGAAGAGCACAGCAGTTCAGGCAGCATCCGAGGAGCTTCAAAATCGACGTTTCGGGCAAAAGCCCTTCTCCTGATGAAGGGCTTTTGCCCAAATGTCGATTTCGAAGCTCCTCAGATGCTGCCTATCTGAAGAAAAAATGTATTTACAAGCAAAATTAGCTTCCAAATACCTGAAAAACCCAGTTCTCCAGTTGTCCAAATCAATCGACCATAATATTTCGCTGTAAACATTGAAATATTGACTATGCTTCTCTTTGCAGATGCTGCCCATCCTTCTGAATAGATCCAGCCTTTTCTTTGTTTACATTGATAGATTAATTTTACTGTATTGCTCAATTTGTTATCTGAACATATGGTAGATCCAAGACCATATCTAAAGCAACAAACTGATCACTAATCATCATGTTTTAGATAGACACAAAAAATTCATAAGAACTGGAGACAATATCAACCGAATATTTCACTCAAAAGCAAACCAGCTCAATTCATTTCTTTGGTGATCATACAAATTTAGAATAATACAACAGTTATAGCACTGAAGTTGGCCATTCAGCCAGTCAAGGTCCATGGCAGCTGTCTAGAGAAGCAACTGCACTGATTTTATACTAACATCCTTTCCCTGGAACCCTGCAATGTTGATCATCTGTAGATAATTATCCAAGTGCCATTTTGAAATCGAGTACTGAATGTTCCTCCACCAAACACTCAGGCAGTGCATGCCAGATCTAAGCCGTCCACTATGTATGGATGGTTTTTGCATGTTTTTACTAGTTTAGAACATAGAACAGGCCCTTCAGCCCTCGATGTTGCGCCAATCTGTGAACTATTCTCAGCTCGCCCCCCTACACTATCCCATCATTATCCATGTGCTTATCTAAGGATTGTTTAAAGCTCCCTAATGTGACTCAGTTAACTACATTAGCAGGTAGGGCATTCCACGCCCTTACCACTCTCTGAGTAAAGAACCTGCCTCTGACATCTGTCTTAAATCTATCACCCCTCAATTTGTAATTATGCCTCCTCATACAAGCTGACATCATCATCCTATAAAAAGACTTTCACTGTCTATCCTATCTAATCCTCTGACCATCTTGTATGTCTCTATCAATGTCTTGAGGCCCCCTGGTCTCTAACTGAAAGGTTTGTCAACAGCAGTACCATACACTCAACATTGACACAATTCCATCAATTTGGAAAGTTAAGAATCACACAACTCCAGGTTATAGTCCAACAGGTTTATTTGGAAGTGCTAGCCTTCGGAGCGCTGCTCCTTCATCAGGTGGTTGTGGAGAATAAGATCATAAGACACAGAATTTATAGCACCAGCTCCTCCACATCATCAGCTTAGAAGGTAGCCATGATGAGGAGCTGCTGGTGTTGGACTGGGGTGGACAAAATTAAAAATTACACAACACCAGGTTCTAATCCTACAGGTTTATTTGGAAGTACTCTGTTTACTTGGAAACAGCGCTCCAAAAGCTAGTCAGACAGCAAATGTGTTGAGAACAGATGGGTTAACTTTTCAGAAGCAGGCCTTTGTCAGAACAAGGAAAAGTATATAAGAGCCACATAGAGAGAAAGAATAGAAGATAAAGGAATGGGGGAGGGATGGGGTGAGTGGTGGGCAAGTGAAGACAAAATTCATCAATTAACAGGGAGAGAGTAACTGACTTCCCTGTCGCTGTGCCTGGGCGTATTGCATCAATGAGGTTTTTACCATGTGAAAAATCAGGCAGGGAGGATAGTATCCTTGCAATGGAACCTTCTCTGATTTTATGTCCATGAGAAACTCCATGGGGGATCAACTAGTGTATGCAATCTTTTCAGTGCCTTAAATTGTTTTGCAGCAGTTTGATTGTGTAATTTGTGAGCCTAGGCATTTGGTAATTGTCTTGGGGCGAGTTTCCATTAAAAAATGTAATTCTTCATTTTCTTACTTATGTATCTGTACATGAATAAAACCACAGATATGATACAGTTTGCAAGTTATGACAAGGTGTGTTTGGGCTTGTGTTTTAAACCTACATGCCCGACAGCTACATTTTCTCCCCGAAACGAAAACAGGAGCTGAAATTAAAAGTATGTTCAGGGTAATTTATTTCTCCTGTATTCGTGTTTTAATAAGGTCAAACTTATTGTAAGTTTGAGTTCTAACAACACCATGGTTGCTGATATAGCTGTAAAATGTGTAAAATCTTCTACACTCCAGTTAAACCCTTCCATGCAATTACCTTAAATTTGAATCTCAGTGAAGATGCAGAGTTTTAACAGTTCTAAACATGTTTCAAAACTTGCAATGAATCAGCCAAAACCTTTAGGGTCATAGTTTTTCTTGCATACTATTCAGATGATCTCAAATGTTTTCAAGAGCCTTCAGTTCCCTGCCTCAGTGAATCCAGCATCTTTATACAAAGTGTCAAATTTCAAACATTGGAAGATAGAGATAAGAAAGTTTATCTTGATACACAAAAAATTGTGTGTAGACAAAGATTATGGGATACAAGCATCATGAGTTGACAAATTGTTTATTCCTTGTCTTTAACTTCTTGTCTGCGCATCAGATAGGAGTGATTGACACACTTATCACCTGCTGTGACTGTGGTGTTACACATAAGAAGGATTTTGTTGATTGTTGCCTGACATGAGGCTTTCATTCATGTTCATAACTCCTAATGCCCTGCAGCAGTTATGCCAATATTTATATTCCTGATGCAATTTCATTCTGCTGAATATACATGCAAACTTCTAAATTGATAATGTTGTTGCTTTAACACGTTTCAGCAACTACATTAATTTTTCAAATGTTCATATTTCCTGCAGTTGCCTTTGTATCCCTGATGTTGTTTCCTCGCATTGTATAATTCTTTTCTTTCTGAGAGGATGACCATTCCCCTTTCACCATGTTTGTATTCTTTTAATATTTTAATTTCCTAATTGCCTGAATATATTTCCTTTTTTATATATAAAGGTTTACGCACAGTGAAATAGTAGTCAGCTTGCAATTTGTCAGAAATCAGCATCTGAAGCAGGTGAAGAGTGGTTGGTTCTATACCCAGTGGAAAATAATGCAACATGAAAGTGCAGTAGAGAAATTGAATTGGAGGACCTACTTTGTGAGTGAAAGGGCTGGTTGACGTTAAAAATGGAGTGAAGATTATTATGTCAGGGGCTATTATTTCCCTGGCTAAGAAAGAGCAAAGTTGGGATTCTTTTTAAATTCATTCATGGGATGTGAGAATTGTTAGCTAGGCCAGTATTTATTGCCCATCCCCAATTGCCCTTGTGAAAGTCAGGGTGAATTATCTTCTTGAACTGCTGCATTCCTTTGTCAGTACACCAACATTCCTGTGAGTGAGGAAGTTTCAGGATTTTAAACACATGCCAATGAAGGAATGATGATATGGTTCCAAGTCAAAACAATGAGTGACTTGGAGGGCAACTTGCAGTAACAGGATTCCCACGTACCTGCCACCCTCATGGTGGGTTTAGAAGGTCCTGTCTTAGGAGCTTTGGTGAGTTACTGCAGTGCATCTTGTTGGTACATACTGCTGCAACTGTGCATCAGTGGTAGAGAGCATTAATTGGGTGCCAAATGAGCCAGCTGCTTTGCTCTAAATGGTGTCAAGCTTCTTATGCTTTTATTCACTCAGAGCACATGAATGTTGCTGCCTGGCCAGTATTTATTACCTGTCCCTAGTTGTTTTCGGAAGGTGATTGGAGAGCTGCCTTTTTGAACTGTTGAATTCCAAGTGCTTCTAGAGCATTGCTTGAGCTTCACTTCTGCAGGCAAGTGTACTCCTCACTCCTTGTAAATGGTAAACAGACTTTGAGCAATAAAAAGATGAGTTATGCATCACTGAATTTTCTGGTCTCTAACCTGTTCTGTAGCCACAGCATTTTTTTGGCTGGTCCAGTTCAGTTTCTGGTCAATGGTAACTTGCAGGATGATGATATTGGGGTATTCAGCAATGCCCTGCAGTTTTTTTGGAGATTTTACAGGCCCAGTACCCACAGTGGAATCTCAGGGGACAGAATGGGATGAGGTGAGAGGAGTGTTCTGATGAAGGGCCACTGGACTCAAAACATTGACTCTACTTTCTCTCCACTGATGCTGCCAGACCTGCTGAGTTTCTCCAGCAATTTCTGTTTTCGTGACAGAATGGGATGATGTGCAGAAAATCAGGATCATTGAATCAGACCAAAACACATGTGAGGCAGGTTGAAATCATTGTGAAGTAGAATGAGAGGACTTTGAAGAAGATTCAGATTACTGTGAAGCAGATTGACAGGACTATGAACCAAGTGAACTGTAAACACTGTGAAACAGGTTTTAATCAATATAAAGTAGGTAAAGCTCCTGGTGAAGCAGGTCAGGGTAATTGAATCAAAGCAATATGTTGGAATTGTTGAAGATCTAAAATACGAAAGTGCTGGTGAAGTTCAGCAGGACTGGCAGCAACTGTGGGGAGAAAAAAAAAGGTAACATTTTGAGTTCAAAATGGGTTTTCAGATTTGACATTTGGCATGAGTTAACTGGCTCCAGAATATTGAAGGTTATCTTTCCTAGAAAGTTATCCAAGGATCTGGCAAATTAAACACCGTGATTACTTTTATATAATAAGGAACATGTAAAACTTTTCAATGAAAATAGTAGTTGGTGAGTTGTTATATTTTTAAATAGTAAACTTTATTATCCAATACATGGAGGAATGGCAGAAAATCTCCTACACCCGCAGTGCAAATCTTGTTTCATGTCAGATTTTCAGCACTTTTCCTGTGGCTTCAGTAAGCTTGCATGGAGGAAGCTGCAGCAGACTGTAAAATCTTAGGCCATTCAGCCCATCAAAACCATTCCACCATTCAATAAGAACAAGGTTAATCTGATATTAACAGTTCAATTTTATTGGCTTATCTCCATAACCCTTGCTTCCTATAATGATTAGAAATCTGTCTATATCATCCTGGAATAAACACAATTAACCAACTCGATAGTCCTCTGCTGTCAAGAATTCTGCAAATTCATTCCCTTCTGAGAGAAAGAAATCCTACTCATCTCTGTTTTAAATGATTCACTCCTTAGTTTGAGATTACGCCCTTTGAGAGCTCGAGATTCTCCCATAAGGAAATATAACGTCTTCACAGCTACACTTCAATATATTTCATTCACCTTTAGATTATGATTAGATTACATTACAGTGTGGAAACAGGCCCTTCGGCCTAACAAGTCCACACCGACCCGCCACCCACCTATACCCCTACATTTACCCCTTATCTAACACTACGGGCAATTTAGCATGGCCAATTCACCTGATCTGCACATCTTTGGACTGTGGGGGGAAACCGGAGCACCTGGAGGAAACCTACGCAGACACGGGGAGAACGTGCAAACTCCACACAGTCAGTCGCCTGAGGCGGGAATTGAACCTGGGTCTCTGGCGCTGTGAGGCAGCAGTGCTAACCACTGTGCCACCGTGCCGCCCACCTTCTAAACTCCAATGAGTTTGAGCCCAACCTAGAGAATTCTAACAGGTCTAGACAGGATAAACACAGGAAGGATGATCCTGATGACTGGTAGGCCAGGGCCAAGTATCACAGTCCAAGGGAATGGCTAGACCATTTAGGACTGAGATGAGGAGATATTTCTTCATCCAGAGAGTAGTGAACCTATGGAACCTTTTGCACTAGAAAGCTGTTGAAGCTGCTATTTTCTATGTTTCTACTCAACCCCATCTCACAAGGCAATCCCTCCATGCCAGTGATCATCCCAGTGAATATTCTCTGGACTGCCTCCAATGTCAGAATACCTTTCCTTAGGTAAGTGGATCCGAAACTGTTCACAGTATTCCACCTATGGTCTGATTAGTTCCTTGTATAACTTTAGCAAGATCTCCCTATTCTTTATCCTCATTGAAATAAGGACCAACTTTCCATTTCCTTCCCTATTACCTGCTGAACCTGAATGCTAACTTCTTGTGATTCCTAAATCACCCCGTGTCACAGTATTTTGCCACTTAAATAAAGTTCTTCTATTCTTCCTACCAAAATTCATAACCTCACATTTTTCCACATAATATTCCATCTACCAAGTCTTTATCTATTTATTTAATCTGTCCACACTCCTCTTAGACTGTTTATGTCACACTCACTATTGTCTTTCTATCTATTTTGTGACATAAGAACTTTAGAACCTGGAGCAGGAGTAGGCCATCTGGCCCATCAGGCCTGCTCCACCATTCAATAACATCATGGCTGATCTTATCATGGCCTCAGCTCCACTTACCCAACCTCTCACCATAACCCTTAATTCCTTTACTGTTCACAAGTTACCCACCTTAAAAACATTCAATGAGGAAGCCTCAACTGCTTCACTGGACAGGGAATTCCACAGATTCACAACTCTTTCGGTGAAGAATTTCCTCCTCAATTTAGTCCTAAATCTCCTCCACCTTATTTTGAGGCTATGTCCTTTTGTTTTAGTTTCACCCACCAGTGGAAACAACCTCTTTTCTTCTATCTTATCTATTCCCTGCATAATTTTAAATGTTTCGATAAGATCCCTCCTCTTTCTCCTAAATTCAGATGATTAACATTCCGGTCTACTCAGTGTCTCCTCATAAGCCAACCCCCTCAACTTCAGAATCAACTTAGTGAAGCTCCTCTGCATCCTGTTCAGTGCCAGTACATTCCTTCCCAATTAAGGAGACTACAACTGCACTCAGTGCTCCAGGTGCAGCCTCACCAACACCCTGTACAGCTGCAACATAACCTCCCTGCTTTTAAACTCAGTCCCTTTAGTAATGAAGGACAAAATTCCATTTGCTTTCTTAATTACCTGTTGTACCTAATTCCATTTGCTTTCTTAATTACCTGTTGTACCTACAAACCAACCTTCTGTGATTCATGAACAAGAACACCCAGGTCCCTCTGCACAGCAGCATGCTGCAATATTTTACCATTCAAATAATAGTCCTTTTTACTGTTATACATACCAAAATGGATAACTTCACATTTATCAACATTGTCCTCCATCTGTTAAACTTTTGTCCACTCACTATCTATATACCTCTCCACTCTACAGGCACCCTGCCTCTATTCCTGATGAAGGGCTTTTGCCAAAAACATTGATTTTCCTGCTCCTTGGATGCTGCCTGACCTGTCGTGCATTTCCAGCACCACTCTAATCTAAATTCCCTTCTGTCATCCAAGTTATTAATGTATATTGTAAGCAGTTGTGGCCCAGCACTAATCCCATGTGACACATTGCTAGTCACAGGTTTCCAACCTGAAAATGCACCTTTTATCCTAACTCTTTAACTTCTATTAGTTATGTATCGATACCAATGTACTATCTCTGACATCATGAGCTCTTATCATAGGCTAAGTCTCATTACATGTGGTACCTTATTGAACACCTTTTGGAAATCCAAAAAAATATATCTACTGCCTCTCCTCTATATATCCTGCTTTTAACCTTCTCAAAGAAATGTAATAAATTTGTCAGGTATGATGACTCCTTCCTTAAGCTATGCTGACTCCACTAGTTGTATTATGGGTTTCAACATGTTTTATAACAGACTAAAACATTTTCCCAAAAACCGAGGTTGAGGTAACTGGTCCATAGTTATTTGTTTCTTGTCTCCTTCCATTTTTAATTAAAGATGTTGCGTGGGTAGTTTTCCAATCCTCTGACACTTTTCCAGAATCTAATGATTCTTGGAAGATTACTGCCTGTGCATCCATTATCTCTGTAGCTATTTCCTTTCATATCCTAGAATACAGTCCATCAGGTCCAGGAGACTTATCAATCTTTAGCCCCAGTAGTTTCCCTAATAATTTTTCTCCAGTGATTATTATTATATATCTTTCCTCTTCCCTTTTTGCCCCTTGTCTGCTACGAAGACTGGGAGAAACTACTTATTCAACTCCTCTGTCACTTCCTGGGTCCTCATTCTTATTTCCCCAACTTTGTTCTTTCTTATTTCCCCAACTTTGTTCTCTGAAGGGGTTTATCTTCATTTTGACTTCCCTTAGCTTTTATACTTTTAAAGGAGCCACGCTATATTCAATATTGCATTCACTTCCTTTGAGGTATGATACTGAAATTAAGGGCTTTGATGTTTGTTACTACTATTTTCTCAGTTCTTGACTGGAGGCAACAGGTCATCGTTTGAGGGAAGACATCCTCAATTCTTCTGACAATCTCCTGCATTAAGGCCTTCACTATGACACCCAAGATCTTTGGGACGCACACGGTTAACCATATCTGTTGCTTCCTTCAAGTTTTCCACTCTTTGTCAAACTGTTTCAGTCCCTACTACAGCCAGAACACATATTGTTCTTAATAGTCAGAAGCCTCATGTAAATATAAGTAGCTTGCTGAGCCTTACAACAATTCAGCAGTAAATTCAATGCTGGGCTACATGCCACACTCATTAGAATTATAAAAAAACCTCAAAATTTGGATGCTGCCTGAATTACTGTGAACAAGCACAAAGTAATTATGTCTTGTAGACCCCATGCCTGAGGGAAATCATCCAATTTAGGCGATTCCCCCAACTCCCCCTCAGCCCCCAAAAGTCTTTGCCTTGGAATATTACTCTTTGAAAAGGCTTCATCGATACCAATTGCATACAGTACAAGCATATATTATTTATACAATCTCAAGAACCCTTAATAACCATATTTATTTTTTCAATCAATACCAAGTGACTTTTCAGACTGGGTTAGTCTCTTGTCTCGCCTTTTGGGAAAACAGAATTCCTTCTTGTACCCCAGCAACATGAAGAGTTTTTGAATCAGGTTGAATTTAAAATTAAAGTAGGATTGCTGTGAGTTTTTGTTGGCAACATACTGACTGGACTCGACCCAGAATGGGACTGCAGTGCATTCTGATACCATCAAGCTGCAACTAACAAGGTTCTGTTTCATACTCACTTTAGTGGTAAACATATTTCAGAACTATATCCTATAAATGTAGCCCCACTGTATTTTATTCAACTGCAAGATTCATTAGAACGTTTACTTTTCGAAAGTTTCAGCAGAGGGATTTGTTTTGTTAGCAACTTTATAAATTGTGAATTTAAAAAATATATAAATAAAGCTCGTTGTTATGTTTTAACACGTGCATATTGCAATGTCCTTTCTGTTTGGCTTCTGGTCCCAAAGGTTTAGTATGGTGATATCAAGAAGGGACAAGGTAATCAAAATCAGGTCCCTCTTTCTACCAATTATTTCTTATCTCCAGCTTTACATTCTGATTTCCATTTTTGAATCCCTCTATGACCTTCCCTCACTTTTATTTTTGCAGCTCTGTATCCTGGGTCGAATATTTCTAAGATGACTGCAATCCCTCTGCTCTCCATTTGGGGAACTTAGGGCGAGGGCTTCAAATGCTATGGCCTTACACTCTGGAATTCTCACATCGGTGGTTGGGAAGCTATTGGAGAGGATTCTTAGGGATAGGGTTTACATGCATTTAGAAAAACATAGGCTAATTAGGTACATTCAGCATGGCTTTGTGCAGGGTAGGTCATATCTTACTAGCTTGATTGAATTTTTCAAGGAGTTTGGGGAAGGTGATTGATGAGTATAGAGCATTGGATGTTGTCCACATCGATTTTAGTAAGGCTTTTGTCAAGGTCTCTCATGGCAGGCTCATCCAAAAGATTAAGATGCATCGGATCCACGGTGAATTGATGGCATGGATTCAGAATTGGCTTGCCCATAGAAGACAGAGGATAGTGGTGGAAGCTGAGGTCTGTGACTAGTGGGTGTTCCACAGGGATCTGTACTGGGACCACTTCTGTTTGTGAAGTATATACATATATATGTAAATTACTTGGATGAAAATGTAGATGGGTGGGTTCGTAAGCTTGCAGATGATACAAAGATCAGTGGAGTTGTGATAGTGTAGAAGGTTGTCAAAGGATATAGCAGGATATAGATCAGTTGCATATATATGTAAATTACTTGGATGAAAATGTAGATGGGTGGGTTCGTAAGCTTGCAGATGATACAAAGATCAGTGGAGTTGTGGATAGTGTAGAAGGTTGTCAAAGGATATAGCAGGATATAGATCACTTGCAGATATGGGCAGAAAAATGGCAGATAGAGTTTAATCCGGGTAAGTGTGAGGTGCTGCACTTTGGGAGATCAAATTAGATTACTTACAGTGTGGAAACAGGCCCTTCGGCCCAACAAGTCCACACTGACCCTCCGAAGAGCAACCCACCCAGACCCATTCCCCTACATCTGCCCCTTCACCTAACACTACGGGCAATTTAGCATGGCCAATTCACCTAACCTGCACATCTTTGGACTGTGGGAGGAAACCGGAGCACCCGGAGGAAACCCACGCAGACACGGGGAGGATGTGCAAATCCATACAGACAGTTGCCTGAGGCAAGAATTGAACCCAGGTCTCTGGTGCTGTGAGGCAACAGTGCTAACCACTGTGCCACCATGCCGCCCACTTGCCACTGTGCCACCCACAAATGTTAAGGAAAAGTGTACAGTTAATGGCAGGACCCTGAACAGCATTTAAGTACAGAGGGATCTTGGAGTTCAAATCCCTAACTCCCTGAAAGTAGTTACACAATTAGATAGGGTGGTGAAGAAGGCATATGGAGATTTGAGTGTAAGAATCAGGATGTCATATTGCAACTTTATAACACTTTGGTTAGGCCACACTCAAAGTACTGCATTTAGTTCTGGTCGCCACATTACAGGAAGGATGTGGAGGCTTGCGACAGGGTGCAGAAGAGGTTTACCAGGATGCTGCCTTGTTTAGAAGGTATAATCCATAAGGGGAGGATAGAAAAACCCGGGTTGTTTTCTCTGGAGCGGCAGAAACTGAAGGGAGACTTGACGGATGTCAATAAAATTATGAGATATACAGATAGGGTTGATGGTTAGGATCTTTTTCCCAGAGGTGAAATGCCTAAAACTAGGGGGCATGCATTTAAGATGAGAGGGGAATGTTCAAAGGAGATGTGAGGGGCAAGTTTTTTTTACAGGGAGAGTGGTAGGAGTGGTAGGGGTGATGGTGGAGGCAGACACAATAGGGGCATTTGAGGGACTTTTAGATAAGCACATGAATATGCAAGGAATAGAGGGATATGAACCAAGGGCAGGCAGAAGGGATTGAATTGGCGTCACATTCAGCACAACATTATGGGGCAAAGGGCCCACTCCTATGCTTTGCAGTTCTGTATTCTAAGGAGCTGGAATTAGATGAATACAGAGCACAGGAGGGTTGTGTAGCTGGATAAGATCACAGAGGGGAAGAAGGCCTAGGTCATGCAAAGATTTGAAAAGAAGGATGAAGATTCTGTTTCAGAAAGGTGGTAAGGACGAGCCAGGGAGCTATAGACCAGTGAGCCTGACGTAGGTGGTGGCCACGTTATTGGAGGGAATCCTGAGAGCCAGGATGTACATGTATTTGAAAAGGTAAAAACAATGACTTCAGATGCTGGAAACCAGAGTCTGGAGTAGAGTGGTGCTGGAAAAGCACAGCAGTTCGGGCAGCATCTGAGGAGCAGGAAAAACAACGTTTCGGGCAAAAGCCTTTCATCAGGCAGAGATCTCTCCACCCTTCAGGCACTCTGCCTGTATTCCTGATGAAGGGCTTTTGCCCGAAACATCAATTTTCCTGCTCCTCGGATGCTGCCTGAACTGCTGTGCTTTTCCACCACCACTCTACTCCAGAATGTATTTGGAAAGGCAAGGACTGATTAGGGATAGTCAACATAGCTTTATGCATGGGAAATCATGTCATACAAACTAAGGCATTTGACAAGGTTTCCCATGGGAGACTGGTGAGCATACCTGACTCTCATGGAATACAAGGAGAACTCGCCATTTGGATACAGAACTGGCTCAAAGGTAGAAGACCTAGATTGGGTGGTGGTAGAGAGTTGCTTTCCAGACTGGAGGCCTGTGACCAGAACTAGAGGGCATAGGTTTAGGGTGAGAGAGGAAAGATATAAAAAAGACCTGAGGGGCATCATTTTCACTCAGAGAGTGGTACGTGTATGGAATGAGCTGCCAGAGGAAGTGGTAGAGACTTGTACAATTGCAACATTTAAGAGGCATTTGGATGGGTATATGAATAGGAAGGGTTTGGAGGGATATGGGCCGGGTGCTGGCAGATGGGGCTAGATTGGGTTGGGATAGCTGGTCGGCATGGAAGAGTTGGACCGAAGGGTCTGTTTCCATGCTGTACATCTGTATGACTCTACTCACCTTATGGTAAGCCAGAGAGTATCGGGGCCATGCATGGACAAGATTTATTTAAGTTCATGCACAGACAGAAGAGTTTTGGAATGCCTCATGTTTTTAGAACGTACACTGTGAAAGAATAAAGGAAAGACCTGTGGATGCTGGAAATCTGAAACAAAGACAGCAATTGCTGGAGAAACTCAGCAGTTTGGCAGCATCTGTGCTGAGAAAGCAGGGTTAACACTTTGAGTCCAGTGACCCTTCTTCAGAACAGAACGTGGAAAGGACAGCAAACTGTCTAGTGGCGTTGTGAAACCTAGGGGTAATAATGGCATGGAAGATCTTTCAGAGAATGAGACAGGGATGCAACTAGGAAATATGGGGAAATAATGGCAATGCCATAGCAATAATGTAAATGACCAATAACCCAGAGCTCCCAGACTAATATTCTGAGGATCTTAGGAGAAGTTAGACAGGCAGAGATGGTTTTTCCCTGGACTGATGGGTGACCTTATTAGAGATCAATAAAACCATGAGAGGCATAAATAAAGTAGATAGCCAACAGTTTTTCCTGATGGCAGGGGAGTCTAAAGCTAGAGGGCATAAGTTTAAGGTGAGAGGGGAAAGATACATAAAGGTCCAGACGGGCAATTTTTTCACCTAGAGGGTGGCGAATGACTGGAGTAGGCTTCCAGAGGTAGTGGTGGAAGTGAATACAATTTCGCCATCTAAGAAATATTTGGGCAGGTAGTTGGATGGGATAAGTATGGATGGATATGGACCAAAAGCAGGCAAATGGGACTAGTTTAAATTTGAAAACTGGGCAGAATGTGCAAATTGGGCTGAAGGCCCTGCTTCCATGCTGTAGACCTTTATGATTCGACAACACTATCTGTGTTCAAAAACCACCATAGAAGATGGTGGAAGTTAAATTTAATTTAAAAATAGCTGGTCTAATGGAGACCATATAACCACTGTTGGCTGTCATAAAAGCTCATCTCGTTCATTAATGTCCCCGATTTTCCCACAAAAGATGTCCTGGTAGAATATTATTTTGTATATAACTTGTTTAATTGAAAGGAAATCTACCATCCTTACCTACATGTCACTCCTGACTGGCAGTAATGTAATTGATGCTTAGGGTAATAAATACTAGCCAGTGATGTCCACATCCCATGACAAATTTTAAAAAAACATGCACATGATGGAAGATGTTGGTGGTGTGGTGATAATATCCTTGGAATAGATCTCATAGTAGTAATGTTTTGGAGTTCAAATCCCCCTTTGGTAGTTACGTTTTAAAATTATTAGGAAAATCTGGAATTAAAAATTCAGAATGATGACCCATGAAACTACCTGATTCACTGATTTCTTTCTGGAAGAAAATCTATTGTCCTTGCCTGGCCTGGCCAATGTGTGATTCCAGACCCACAGCAATGACTCTGAACTGTTTGAAATGGTCCAGAAAGCCACTCAATTTAAGAGCATTTAACGCTGACAACAAAATGCTGCTTTGTCAGTGATGCCCACATTTCATGACAGAATTTTTTTTTCAAAACTGAGGTGATAGGAAGTAAATGGTTTGGAGTTACCATAGTCAAGGGCTTGGTAAATGTCAGCTGGGTATAGGTGCACACATTCAGTTGTAATGCAGCATGACACTGACCCAACTGAAAGATGTTGTAAATCAGAAACAGAAATTACTGGAAATGTTCAACAGGTCCGGCAGCATCTGTGAAGAGAAATCAGAGTTAATGTTTCAGGGCAGATGACCCTTCCTCAGAGGAACCTGATTTGAAAATTATGCTTGTGCAGGAACAGAAACATAGTAAGCAGTTGCATGGATCCTTGAGCACAACACTGAGAGGTTGGCTAGCTAGCTTGGAAACATTCAATGGCAAAATTGCCTGTTCCCACAAAAAAATGTATTGATCACATGTTTGCTTGTATATTATTTGTCTGTACTGCAGTCTGTGACTAAATACTTGGTAACATCAATTTGCAAAGATCCTTACAGTTGCAAGAACATTACTCCTAAAGATTTCTGCAGCATAAGAAACAAATAGAAGTGTGCAGATACATAGGATGAAACCCACATAAATCAGGGATGAGCAAAGGAAAAATTCACATGTAAAATTCATTAATTATATTTTGCTCGTGGGTTAAAACAGATGATAAGATTAATTTCCTTCCATTGTGTTTTTTGGAAAATAGTTGGTGTAGAAAATAGAAAGTGCCACATATGCAATGCTAAAGATTAACTTTGAAAATGAAGCACTCTGCAAAAAGTAAAAGATGAAAGAATCAGCATTTCAGAGATGACAAAGTTATGAGTAAACAAATATACAATCGTGAGATCAAGAAAAGAAGCTGGACCATTGAGGAATCCATTGATTGTCAGGCTGTAAGTTCTGCACAACACATCCCTCTCCACTTCTCTCTTCAAACTACAGAAACATGCAAGCTTCGAGGAAAGGCAAAAAGCAAACAGAACATAACAGCATCTAATTATACAGCATATTTGAAGCACTGGACAATGATAAGTTCAAGTTGCAAGGTCTGCATTGAGTGTTTTGCCGGTGTGAGCTGCAATACATCATGACTTTAATGTGTGTTTTGTGGCTGACCACCAACTAAGTTCCATTGTGAGGTCTGTGTCCAGTGTAATACTGTTTTATATAATGGAACTGGCTGCTTAGTGAGGAATCTGGTTTGTAGGTGTAGGTGGTCATAACCTTTTTTCTAGGTCACTCATAGGGTGTGTATACCACTGGATGTGCCAGCATCTATTGCCCGTCCCTAGTTGCCCCTTAAGAAAGTAGTGGTGAGCTACCTACTTGAACTGCTGCAGTCCATGCACTGCAGGTAGACCCACAATGCTACTAGGGAGGGAGTTCCAGGATTTTGCTGCAACATTGAAGGCATGTTGATATATCTCCAAATCAGGATGGCGAGTGGCCTGGAGAGGAACTTGCAGGTGGTGGTGTCCTCATGTGTCTATAGCTCTTGTCCTACCACAGTCTGAATCAGATGGAAGCCATAATGCTCTTCACAAATAAACCAAAGTTAGAAATTCTCTTGGCCATTTTTGAGTATTTTTCTACAATTCTTTGAAAGACTGTTGATGAGGCCATTCAACACCTGGTCCAAACCTGTGGAGTGTGCTTTGTCTATTGCTACTGCAAAATTGCAATTGGTGCCGTGAAACATATTTAAGCAATTTGCTTTCCTTGAGCAAGGCTGTTCTCCCACATACAGAACTCCGCCCCTTAAAAATCTCATACCACTACAAACTTTGGTTAACTGAAATTGAATTCACTTGCATCCCATAGTGTTTATCCTGAAGGAACCAGCTGTTCATTCTCCTTTCTTCTTCAAAGAGGAGAAACATATTGGGCTTAAAACATTAATGAAATACTGAATAAGAACATAAGAAACAGGAACAGGAGTTGGCAATTCAGACCCCCCCCAAGCCTGGTGTCCAATTTAGATGATCATCGCTGACTTTATAGAATTCCTACAGCATAGAAGCAGGCCATTTAACCCATCGAGTCCATACTGACCCTCCAAACAGCAGCCCACTCAGACCCACTTGCCTACCCTATTCCCATAACCCATATCAAATTTTTAAAAAACTTAATGTATTTCCTATGGGTAATCCACCTAGCCTGCACATTCCTGGACACAATGGGTAATTTTGCATGGCCAATCCACCGAACTTGCACATTTTCAAACTGTGGGATGAAACCGGAGCACCCAGAGGGAAGTCATGCAGACACGGAGAGAAAGTGCAAATTCCACACAGACAGTCGCACAAGGGTGGTATTAAACCCAGATCCCTGGTGCTGTGAGGCAACAGCGCCAACCACTGAGCCACCGTGCCTCCATAACTGCACTTTCCTGTCTGCTCACCATAACGTTTTCGCCAGTTACTAAGTAAAAATCTGTCTTTCTCCCCCTTAAACTTATTCAATGTCCCAACATCAACACTCTTGGGTAGTGATCATCCTCCATCCTGACTTTCAATGGGTGATCATTTGGATGTCTGACTGTCTGGCATTGGAAAATCAACACCTAAGAATAATAAAACTTCTTAAACAAAAACAACTAGAGTTTTCTTATATTTCTTAAGGTAGAAGGAAATCAGGAGGGCAAAACGGGACACGAGATAGCTTTGGCAATAGGGTTAAGGAGAATCCAAAGGGCTTTTATAAATACATAAAGGGCAAAATATTAACTAGGGAAAGAACAGGGCCCCTTAAAGATCAGCAAAACTGCCTATGTGTGGAACAGCAGGAGATGGGGGAGATACTAAATGAAGATTTTGCATCAGTTTTTACAATGGAGAAGGATATGGAATATATAGAACTTGGGGAAATAAATAGTGACATCTTGAAAAATGTCCATATTACAAAGAAGGACGTGCTGGACATCTTAAAATGCATAAAGGTGGATAAATCCCTGGGACCTGATCAAGTGTACCCTCGAAATCTGTGGGAAGCTAGGGAAGCGATTGCTGGACCCTTTGCAGAGATATTTGTGCCATCGATAGCCACAGGTGAAGCCTAGAGATTGGCTAACATGGTGCCACTATTTAAGAAAGGCAGTAAGGAAAAGCCAGGGAACTACAGATCAGTGAGCCTGACATCGGTGGTGGGCAAATTGTTAGAGGGAATTCTGAGGGACAGGATTTACAAGCATTTGGAAAGGCAGGGGTCGATTAGGATTTGTCAACATGGCTTTGTGTGTGGGAAATCATGTCTCACTAACTTGATTGAGTTTTTGAAGAAGTAACAAAGAGGATTGATGAGGGCCGAGCAATGGATGTGATCTATATGGATTTCAGTAAGACATTTGACAAGGTTCCTCATGGTAGACTGGTTAGCAAGGTTAGATCACATGGAATGCAGGAAGAACTAGCCATTTGGATACAGAACTGGCTCGAAGGTAGAAGGTGGTGTTGGAGAGTTACTTTTAGACTGGAGGCCTATGACCAGCGGTGTGCCACAAGGATCAGTGCTGGGTCCACTGCTTTTTATAATTTTTATAAATGGCTTGTGTATGAATATAGGAGATATAGTTAGTAAGTTTGCAGGTGACATGAAAATTGGAGATGTATTGGACTGTGAAGAAGGTTACCTCAGATTACAACGGGATCTTGATCAGATGGGCCAATGGGCAGAGGAGTGACAGATGGAATTTGGATGCATTTTGGAAAGGCAAATCTTAGCAGGACTTTTACACTTAATTGGTAAAGTCCTGGGGAGTTTTGCTGAATAAAGAGACCTTGGAGTGCCGGTTCATAGTTCCTTGAAAGTGGAGTCAGAGGTAGACAGGATAGTGAAGAAGGCATTTGGTATGCTTGCCTTTATTGGTCAGAGCATTGAGTACAGGAGTTGGGAGATCATGTTGCGGCTGTACAGGACACAGGTTAGGCCACTTTTGGCATGTTGTGTGCAATTCTGGACTCCCTGCTATAGGAAAGATGTTGTGAAACTTGATAAGGTTCAGAAAAGATTTACAAGGATGTTGCCAGAGTTGGAGGGCTTTAACTCTAGCAAGATGCTGAATAGGCTGGGACTATTTTCTCTGGCGTGTCAGAGGCTGAGAGGTGATCTTATAGAGGTTTATAAAATCATGAGGGACATGGATAAGATAAATGGACAAGGTTTTTACTTGTGTTGGGGGAGTCCAGAAATAGATGGCATAAATGTAAAGTGAGGGTGAAAGATTTAAAAAAGACCTAAGGGATGATGGTTTGATGTAAATGTGTGTGTGTGTGTGTTTGGAATGAGCTGCCAGAGGAAGTGGTGGAAGCTGGTACAATTGCAACTTTTAAAAGGCATCTGGATGAGTATATGAATGAGAAGGGTTTAGAGGGATATGGGCCAAATGCTGGCAAATAGGACTATGCATGATAAGTTATCTGAATAAATTAAACAGATTTACCATTCAAATGTCAATGGTGAAGTGGCCTGATAACTATGATATTGTACAAACAATTCAACAGGGGTGAGATTAAATCCCACTGTAGCAAGTTGTAAAATTGGATCTAATAAAATCTAATGCCAGGAAAGAAACACAACTGGCTTACTTCAGGGAAGGAAACTAGTCATGATTAGTCGTCTGGCTCCAGTCCCAGGCTTTGTGGTTTATTCTTAATCATTTCAGGGCAACTGAGGATGGGTAATGGAGGGTTGGAATTCAATATGTTTGTACTGCAGTCTGAATTAATCATGTGTGGTCCAATTAGCAAAGCCACTATGAATCCATGAGGACATTTGTGCAGCATACTTTATGGTATATTGATGACCTTTTTTCTATCCTCATCCTGCCTCAGCTAGAGTATCAGCCAGCAGGTTTTTGAGGGGAAAAGTAATTACTACATTTAAATATCTCTTTGATTACTGTTATTTGATATTGTTGGCAGGAAATCACTCCTTGCCTGTGATGATAGTTGGACTGTGTACCGCATGGATTGCAATGTTGCAAGAAGACAGCTTACTACCACCTTGTTGAGGGCAATTAGGGATGGACAATAAATGGTAGTCTCATTAAAGATGCCCACATCCTATTTAAAAAAAAACTAAAATAATCTTCAATGTACTAAACAGCAGTGTCTCATTTTCCTTTACAGCATCTGGATATGAGAGCTTGCGAGGGTGGTAATGGTCATTGCTAATTCAAGCCTTGGAGCCTGTCTCCTTAATTACCTCATGTTTAATGTGGAGTGATGCTCTTCAAGCTACAAACCACTCGGTTCTTTCCAATGGGGAGAGAGATACCTATGGTCCATTACAGACTGGCTAATCGCACAAATGAATCTGAAGGTTGTTTTGGAATAGAATGAATGATATTAAGTTTGATGAAGTATTTATCACCATGAGGCTGAGTGTGTTTTCTTTCTAAATCGCAACAAACCTGTTGTACTTATTGACGTTTCAGCCCTCTTGGTGAGAATCACATTGGATTCTGCTCCATCCTACCATGCTTTAAGATTAGCAGCATATGCAGGTGTGCGATCTTCCAAAGCCCACTGCACATCCACAGAAGCGCTGACATTTGGCAGCTGGCCAGCTCAGTCATGGAAGGAGTCAAGAAAGACACCAGAGAACGCGAGGCCGGGCACTATGCTTCTTGGAGAGTGACTCGAGTTCTTAAGAATGGAGTTGGTCAAGAGGAGAGGAGTTGTATTTTTGGAAGATTGGTAAGTGCTAGCCACACCACCAGATCATACCAACCTGGAGATCGCTACCCAGGTCAGTGCCATCTCTAGGGTGAGGAGGGCTTGGCTGCAGTGTTGTAAGAAGATGAATGACCTTTTCCTCTCCACCAGGGCAAGTGTCTTAGTCTGCTTTCCCCCTCCCATTCATGCCATCTCTACCACCAAACCCAGCTCCCACCCAGGCTCATACTTTGACGTGCAGCACTTTCCGTTACACTCTCCCATTACTCCTTCATACGCACACATCACTGACGTTTCGTGCTGTCCATGCTGCATCCTCACTCCCTTGGAACACCTCCCACATACACAGCCCCACTAACTGTACCGCTCATTTGCGTCTTACTCATTTACCTCCTTTCTGTCATTACAAGACATCTGATGGGGGGTCGGGAGTTTGGGGGGTGGTGAATGGGTGTTGGAGCTTCACCCATCTAGGCAATTGGGGAACATTTCATCACATTCCTGATTTCTGCTTTGACAATAGTGGAAAGACTTTGGGGTGTCAGGAGGTGAGTTATTCACTGCAGGATTCCTTGTATCTGACCTGCTCTTGTAGTGATAATTTTAAATCCAAAGAACAAAGAAAATTTACAGCCCAGGATCAGGCCTTTCGGCCCTCCAAGCCTGAGCTGATCCAAATCCACTGTCTTAAACCTGTTGCCCAATTCCTAAGCATCTGTATCCCTCTGCTCCCCACCTACTCATGCATCTGTCCAGATGCATCTTAAATGAATCTATCGTGCCTGCCTCTACCACCTCTGCTGGCAACGCGTTCCAAATGCCCACCACCCGTGAAGTACTTGCTGCGTGTGTCCCCCTTAAACTTTCCACCTCTCACCTTGAAAATGTGACCTCTCGTTATTGAATCCTTCACCCTGGGAAAAAGCTTATCTCTATCTACCCTGTCTATACCCTTCATGATTTTGTAGACCTCAATCAGGTCCCCCTCAATCTCCTTTTTACTAGTGAAAATAATCCTAAGCTACTCAACCTCTCTTCATAGCTTGCACCTTCCATACCAGGCAACATCCTCCTTGGTAAACCTTCTCTGCACCCTCTCCAAAGCGTCCACATCCTTTTGGTAATGTGGCCACCGGAACTGTACACAGTATTCTAAATGCGGCCGAACCAATATCTTGTACAATTTTAACATGACCTGCCAGCTCTTATACTCAATACCCAGTTCGATGAAGGCAAGCATACTCTCTATCTACCTGTGCAGCCACCTTCAGGGTACAATGGACCTGCACTCTCAGATCTCTCTGCCCATCAACTTTTCCCAAGGTTCTTCCATTTACTGTATAATTTGCTCTAGAATTAGACTTCCCAAAATGCATCACCTCACATTTGCCCGGATTGAACTCTATCTGCCACTTCTCTGCCCAACTCTCCAGTCTATCTATATTTTCCTGTATCCTTTGACAGTGCCTATGCTTTCTGCTACTCCACCAATCTTTGTGCCATCTGCAAACAAGCTGATCATACAAACAGTGCCCTTTTCCAGGTCATTTATGTATATCACAAACAACAGTGGCCCCAACACTGATCCCTGTGGAACACCACTGGTCACCTTTCTCCATTTTGAGAAACTCCCTTCAACTACTACTCTCTGTCTCCTGTTGCTCAACCAGTTCTTTATCCACCCAGCTAGAACACCCTGCACACTATGTGACTTCACTTTCTCCCTTAGTTTACTATGGGGGACCTTATAAAATGCCTTAGTAAAGTCCACGTATATGACATCTACAGCCCTTCCTTCATCTATCAACTTGGTCACTTCCTCAAAGAAATCTATTAAGTTGGTAAGGCACGATCTCCCCCATACAAAAGCATGTTTCCTATCATTGATAAGCCCATTCATTTCCAAATATAAATAGATTTTAACCCTCAGTACTTTCTCCAGCAACTTTTCCATCACTAATGTCAGGCTCGCTGGCCTGTAGTTACCTGGAATATTCCTACTACCCTTCTTGTACAGGGGGACAACATGAGCGACCCTCCAGTCCTCCAGCACCTCACTATATTTAAGAATGCTACAAAGATACCTGTCAGGGTCACAGCTTTTTCCCCTCTCGCCTCCCTTAGCAACCTGGGATAGATCCCATCGGTCCTGGGGATTTATCCACCTTAATAACCTTTAGCCTACCCAACACATCTTCCCTACTTGTGTCAACATGATCCAGAGTAACCAAACTTCTATCTGTAATCTCAACATTCATCATGTCCCACTCCTCAATGACCACCGATGCAAAGTAATCATTCAGAATCTCACCCATTTTCTCAGGTTTGACACACAGCCTTCCTTCCTTATACTTTAGTGGATCAATCCTTTCTCTAGTTACCCGTTTACTTCTTATATAAGAATAAAAGGCGTTGGGATTCTCCTTAATTCTGCTAGCGATATCTATTTCATGACCCTTTCAGCCTGCTTGATTCCTCATTTAAGACTGGTCCTAATCTCCCGATATTCCTCCAGGGCCCATTCTGTTCTAAGTTGCCTGGACCTTATGTACTCTTTCCTTTTCCTCTTGGCTCGTCGTACAATTTCTTCTGTCATCCACAATTCACGAATCTTGCTTTTCCTATCCTTTGCTTTCAACGGGACATGCCTATCCTGCACTATCTTCAACCTATCTTTGAAAGCCTCCCACGTATCAAATGTGGACTTCCCTTCAAATAGCTGAGGCCAATCCACATTTCCCAGCTCCTGCCTAATTTTGATATATGGTTAGTCCATATTCAGTTTCTTATCAATGGGGATATTGATAACTGGAAAATCAATGACGGTAATGCCATTGGAATTCAAGGGGTGATGGTTAGATTCTGTCTTGTTGAGATGGTCTTTGTCTGCCACTTATAGATTAGATTAGATTAGATTAGATTACAGTGTGGAAACAGGCCCTTCGGCCCAACAAGTCCACACCGACCCGCCGAAGCGAAACCCACCCATACCCCTACATTTTACCCCTTACCTAACACTACGGGCAATTTAGTATGGTCAATTCACCTGGCCCTGCACATCTTTGTCACTGTGGGAGGAAACCGGAGCACCCGGAGGAAACCCACACAGACACGGGGAGAACGTGCAAACTCCACACAGTCAGTCGCCTGAGGCGGGAAATGAACCCGGGTCTCTGGCGCTGTGAGGCAGCAGTGCTAACCACTGTGCCACCGTGCCGCCCACTTGTGTGACATAATGGTTACTTCCCTCTTCTCAGCCAAAAACTTGGTAATGTCTAGGTCTTACTGCATTTTAATATGGATTGCTTCAGTACCTGAGGATTTGTGAATGATGCTGAACATTGTGCAATTATCAGTGAACATCCTCAGGTCTGACCTTATAATGGAGGGAAAGTCATTGATTAAGCAGCTGAAAATTGTTAGGTCTTAGATATTCTACTGAGTATCTCCTGTAGAGATGTCCATTGCAGAGTTTTTCTCCTGATTCTCATTAACTCCAGTTTTGTGAGGCCTCCTTGATGCCGCACTCAGTAAAATGTGGCCTCGATATCAAGGGCAGTCATTCTCACCTCATCTCTGGAATTCAGCTCTTTTGTCCATGTTTGAACTAAGGCTGTAATGAGGTCAGGAGATGTGTGGCCTTGGCAGAACCCAAAGTGGGTTTATATAATGCCAAGAACGTGTGCAGGATATTCCTCCTTCCTTTATGGAAGATCTGTCTTTTACTGCTTGCTTTTAATTAGCCAAATGATGGTGAAAGCAGAAAGGTAGAGATGGGAGTATCCATGAGAAGAATTTCCAATACTTTTGCTGAGCCACTGCTTTCCATTTCAGTTGAAGTTGGTTTACTTGAAGTGTTCTGGCATCACAAAGAGTAACACTGAAGGATTCCAAGTTGGATTTATTTTTGGGAACAATTCTGAAAAGTTCCCCACCTTCACTGGGAGTGGGGACCCATGGAAGCCGTGCTTACAGTTGGGGTCAGAGGCTTAGGCAAAATCTTCCAGTGACAGTTTTCTGCTGGAGTTTGAAACCATCATGAGCAGTCAGATGCTGGAAGTGCTCTTCAAATAAATATTATACTTGTTTGGTTCTTGGCAACAGAGTGTTGCTCTGCCAGCCTGACAGACTAAAGTAGGTCAGCACTGGGATGGATCAATGACCAGGATTCCAGTAAAAGATAAAACTGCTCTCTCATTTTAGAGAGACAAGTAATGGCACTTTAACCTGAGTGTTACCATGCCTCAGGCATGGGGAGAAGTTCAGAAGGAGAATCCTTCATGATTACCTCAGCCATTGAGGGAATTGAGCCCATGCTGGGAGTATTACTCTCCATCACAAACCAGCTGTCTATTTAAAGAAGCTAACTGAGCTTACCAAGCTGAGCTATTCAATGTTACCGCCAGGTTGGAGATCTTCAGCTTCTGAGTGTCAGTAGGCTCTTTTCCCATGCGAAGCATCACAATCAAGATGAACTCCATCTTAACCCAATGTGCCTCCACAAAGTGCGCAACAAATGCCACTCAGCAATGTACTGTGTCACCAAATGCTATTTACAAATTCGCTGATGACACCACATTAGTCGGCCGAAACTCAGATGGTGAAGAAACAGACTTTAGAGGGGAGGGGGAAGACATGGAAAAATGGTGCACTGAGAACAACCTAGCTCTCATGAACTCATTATTGACTTTCAGGGGGATGTTACTCATGCCCCCCTACACATTAACAGTACAGATGTGGAATGAGTGGAGAGTGTCAAGCTCCTGGGAGTGGTCACCCACAACAAGCTTTCTTGGACTTTTCATGTGGGCACACTGGCTACAAAGGCCCAACAACATCTCTTTTCCTCAGGCAGCTGAGGAAACTTGGCATGATGGCGAATACCCTTGCCAACCTTTATAGGTGTGCCATTGAGGGCATTCTGTCTGGATGTATCACTACCTGGTATGGCAACTGTACCATTCAAGATCGGAGACGGTTACAGAGAGTGGTGAACTCAGCCCAGACAATCACAAAGGCCAACCTCCCATCTATAGAATCCATCTATCAGGCCCGCTGTCAAGGAAAGGCCGCCAGCATTCTCAAAGATCCATCCCAATCTGGCAATGTATTTCTACAATCTCTACCATTGGGGAGAAGGTACGGAAGCCTGAACACACGCACCAGCCGGTTTCGCAACAGTTTCTATCCTACTGTTGTTAGAATACTGAATGGACTCACAAACTCTTAACATTCACCTGTACCTGTGTTTTTGTTTTTGCCGCTGTTTACCTATTATTTACTATCTATTTCACTTAACTCTGTGATCTGCCTGTATTGCTCACAAGACAAAGATTTTCACTGTGCCTCAGTACACGTGACAATCAATTCAATTCAATTCAGGGTTGAGAATTCTGACTGAATTTTCCTTTTTTTAGCCAGGGACACTGGTGCAAATTACACCATTTCCATTGCCACCTTGATGGAGAACTGGAATTGCAGTGCACATTATAAATCAAGCCTGTTCAAAACCACACTGAGGTGCTTTCCCTGAGTGGCCTTTGAGGAATCCAATTGCTATGTAAGCAGTAAAACCTTTGTTGAGTTAAAAAACACTTTACGATAATTTTATCCAAAGCTTTTGGTCAATCACTACCAAATCCTCACTGGAAGATTGAATTATTTTTTGCTGTTTCTTTTATAAAGGTGAGGCACTCTGGTTAGTCTCTATTACCACTCATGCAAAAGACACCTTTAATAATTTTAAGCAGTCAGTTTGAACCCTTTCCTGTTCTCAACCCCTAAACCACTGCTGAACCTCACCTGTTCTTTTGACCTAGAAGGATGTATTCATCTTTTTAATAATTTCCTGCCAGGCCTGCTTCCTCTCTGTGGGGGTTTTGGCCACGGTTTTTAATCCCCAAAATGTTTTAAGGGCTTCCTCAGTGAGGAAGTTCACCTTCACATCTGTTAAATACTCTTTGCACTGCATCTTTTTTTTGTTGCCTTACATAACACACGTTTGCCTTTCTGTGCAATGCTATTTTTGGTGCCAAATGTATGTAGTAATTAATAAATCAATGCAATGTAATATGCTTTGAATTGACACTTATTTTTTACAAGTATGAAAACATTGCACTAGAATTGTCATACAATACAGATAATTGTGTCAAGAATATAAAACAGGCAGAGTTAAGTTCGATTTATCTCTCAAAGCAGCATAAAATAATAGATAAAATGGTGGCATTGATTTGAATCATAAACGTGTATCTAATCCCTCTCTAATCTTAGAGGCATCAAGGTAGAAATTGCAAAGTATGAGGTTCTTGAACGAACATTTAACATACTTATATCAAGTTACAATTGTGCAGAGGAATTTGATATAAGAACTTGAATGAGAATTCTACAGATCACAAATTCTATCCCATCAAGAGCTAAAGCCATCTATTCATCATATTTCTCTTTAAAATGCCGTTGTAAGAAGACTTTATATTAAAAATAAAATGTTTTGCACGCGTACCAGCTGAAATCAGTTTTGGCATACTGGATAAAAAAGCGTATGCAGCATAAAGTAGAATCATAATGTGTTACATTTTTGTCAGGTTGAAATCCTCCATGATTACAATCTGTACATCATTGGAATTCTCCTACATTACTGTCCGCATTTGTTTTTAAAGGACTCAATTTGTTAGAATGTGGCTGAGCAGGAAGGAGCAGCTATTACTTTCAACAGATGTGCAATCTGTTTTTCTCATTTAGATGGTGGCGTCATATTCTGGCAGGCTAGGTCAGCTGTATAATGAACTTCCTGTGTCAAAGATCAGCACTTCTGAAACCTTGTGCTAAATTTTTCTTTCAACACTGTTTATTTGAGTGGTTGAAAATGTGCAGGATTACCATAACCATATTGAAAGGATTAAGCAAAAGTGGAGATTTCTTTTCCCCTTTTCCACAGCCCCCTAAGGATTTTCATTTCATAATTTTTGCATTGTAAAATTATTGTTAAAACCTTCATAGGTGGAGGAACTATTTTAACTGGAATCCTGAAAGAGTCACGATTGTAGTGTTTTTAAAGTCGAGAGGTGTTTAACACTCGGTGGCTCGTTATTCCATAATTATTCAGTTTTTATCATTAAGCCATAAGACAGGTATGGACATGGTAGACCAATTTTTGGTTTGTGTATGCAGCTGTGAGACAGACAGTACATCATTCTTTCAGGAAACTATAGATGCTTGGCTTCTGGAACTTCAAATACTGTTCCTATAGCAACAGTGAGACTGTTCTTAGTCTGTGGCACAGTTATGAACCTCTGCCTTGTCTCCAGCACTTCCTGCTTATGACCTGACTTTACTTGTACTGTGGGATAGGGAGAGTGGCTTACTGAATGAATGATCTATTGTTTTCAGCCAAGACTAAAGAGTAACAAGGTTGTTCTGGTCCAATTAACTCCATTTGGTTGCATACAATAATAGAGGTGATTATCCAACTACATGCAAATTATCTAATAACTCCTATAATATGTAGATTATGTTCTTGAACTTGTATATTCATACCTTAACAAACAAACAGGCATGACATACAAAATAAAAAGCAAAAGAACTGCAGATGCTGTAAATCAGAAACAAAAACAGAAATTGCTGGTAGCATCTGTAAAGAGAAATCAGAGTTAATATTTCGAGTCGAGTGACCTTTCCTCAGAGCATATGAAAAGCTGTGCATAGGTTTCTCAAACTTATTTCATTTTCAACATGGGTTACTAAATTGAAAAATAACTAAGTTCTATGCAGAACCATATAGCTCTACATGTTATCGTTTGGAATCTATACTAAGTGATTCAGATCAGAAAGGTTTGATACCAGGTCCATGTTATCACCAGATATTAACTATTGATTACAGTCGGAGTACACAATTGACCTTTCATCCATAGGCTAAAGAAGGACTAATAGCTGGGATTCCTGTCCCTAATTTTTATTAATAGACCTTGATGAAAGTACAGAATGGTGTAGATAAAAGTAATGTTTAACTTCTCTGATGGTCAAAATACCTTTTCAAAGCTTTAGTGGTGAATTTCACCTGCAGATGCCTCACACTGATTCCCTCTGGGCTATGATTTTAACTTGCTCCTCAGCTGGCCTTCATTGGACAAATGGGCTCCAATTAAATCTTTGGATCCAGAGTTCTATCTTGACAAATTATCCCGGTCCCTAACTTCTTGACAGTATATTGCCAGGGCCTAGTTGAAATGGCAAACCTTTATAAAGATTAATAAAAAAAACTTCCTCTGGATCCAGAAAAAGCAAATGGGCTTGTTTAGACACCAAAGTTCAAATGGAGAGTAATCACCTTTCTTTGCAACTACCCGAGTGTTCCTTCAATAACCAGCAGCAAGCTCCCATTGCCAGATACCTCCCTCCCACTTATCGACTAACTTCCACTACCTACCTGATCAATTGATTACACACAGACCTGGAAAGTAGAACCTCTGGAGTTCTTACTACCAAAGTCCTAATGATTTTCCAGCTATCTCAGCCTCCACCTGCTCAATTTCCACTGCAATAAAGTTAGGGATTTAGTATCTGCATTCATACTCAACAAAAAGACTCTTGTGGTACAGGTGCAGTGCCCCTACCTCTGGGCCAAGCGGCTTGGGGTGAAGCCTCAACTGTTCCATTGAATTGAAAAAAATATCTGAACAGGTTACTTTTGAAAAATATCTATGTGCTATAAAGATAGCTATGTTGGAGAGGTAAAAGAATTGCAAGCATCATAAATCTTGTGCTGGTATGAATCACTGCATTCTGGACAGGAAATGAAAAAGCTCGACAGCATTGAAAAACAAATTTTGGAAAAAATGATCGGCATTTACTTACTTGTTGAGAGCACCTTGAAACTGAACCTCCTATCAATGCTGTTTTGGGGATAGTCAGATACTGCAACACTACATCATTTTCATTTTAACTTCTTTTTACAAACTGTGGCAAGGCACAAGAAAATATATATGACTGTAGAGGTTTCCCAATATATAAACTAATTAAAGTATGCACAAGCAATTACTTCGTACAAGACTTCAGATTTTTAAAATATTGTTTTTATTTTTCTGGATAACTCTTAATTGACTGTTGCTCTTATATCTAGTGGCTGAATCTGAAATTGAAGTGTGCCCTAATTATAAGCGCAGACGGACTGAATATACCCGCAATATAAATTAAAACTTTTCATTGTGCATTGACATAAACAATGCTGCAAAGACCACCCAGACTTTAATTTGGATGGCTAAAAATAATTCTTCCTTCATGTTTTGTCCAACCGGTTACTGCCCTCCTTCAGATGGAAGATTGTGAAGTTCAGGGAATAGGCTTTAACATGGACACAGGTTATAGTATTCAATGCTGTCAATCTCTTTAGGGAATGTCTCATTTGGTGTGAGAGGACGATAATGGGTGTTTCCTGTAGCTGTCTGCAAGATTGTCATATCATCATCAGCTGTCCCTCAATTTGAGAATTAGTCAACTTAGTTTTAGTGGTCAAACGTGAGGTGCAGGAAAAGCACAGCCGGTCAGGTAGCATTTGAGGAGCAGGAGAATCGATGTTTCGAGCATAAGCCCTTCATCAGGAATGTCTGATGAAAGGCGTATGCTTGAAACGTTGACTCTCCTGCCCCTTGGATGCTGCCTGACCGGCTGTGTTTTTCCAGTGCCATACTTTTGACTCTGATCTCCAGCATGTGCAGTCCTCATGTTTTCCCTTAGTTTCAGGGGTTTCAACCATGGGCCTTCCTGTGGCGAAACAGGGTAGCTCTCGCGCTGCAGATCTTTGAACTCATGGGGCAGGAAATCTGGCGTGCAGGATTTGCTTTCTTTTCATTCCTTTTCTACTGCTGCTCGTCTTCATTGTTATTTGTTTGGACGCAATTTGATGGACATATCACCAGTTTGAAGCTCTTGCCAGTCATTAATGTCAATTCTGTTCGTATGTCAATGTATTCCAAGCCGACCACCAGAGAAACTTTGGAACACTTCCCCAGTACAGTAGCCATTTGAGAACTGAGGAAACAGCATTTTGCTGAGTTGCTTTTCAGCCACCAGGAGATATTGTCCAGACCATTGTAATTGGTTTTGCAGGAGCCTTTTCTGAAGACTCATGGAGCTGGTGTCAAGAAGGATACTAGCCTTTGTTCTATGGCCCTTCCATGGAATTCAGAGAATTCAACAGAAGTATTGCTGGGGGAATTTCTCTATCACATACCACAGATGGCAATTGAGATTGGGTCATTAAGTATATTAAAAGCTGAGATAGATAGATTTTTAATCAGTAAGGAGATCAAGAGTTAAAAGGGAAAGGGAGGTTCCATAGGAACCTTGTATATTTCAATAAGGTCACCAGTCATTCTTCTATATCCGAATGAGTACAGGCCAAACCTACCCAAAGTTCTTCATAAGATCGTCCCTCCTCAGCTGGTATCAACCTTCTTTGGACTGCCTCCAATAACAGGATATCTTTCCTTCATAAATTGGATAGAAACTGTTCACAGTATTGCAGCTGTGGTCTGACTAGTGCCTTGTACAGTTTTAGTAAAACATCCCTGCTTTTATATTCCATTCCCTTTGAAATAAAAACCAGTATTCCACTTACCTCCTCATCTCAGTCTTTAAAACATGTTCACTTACCCTTACACCATTCCCACTTATCTAGGAGAAATAACCTCTCAGTAATCTCTTCACGCCAGGTGCCTTCATGATCTTGGATGTTTTATTAAGAGAGTAGAATGAATCCAGTCTCTCATTAAAACAAATGTTTGTTTCAAAAATCCAAGGTACTGCAAAAAAAAGTATCCATTTCAACGGGACTGCTGTCTTCTGCAGTTTCACGATATTAAAATCCATTTTAAGGGGATTTACACAATTTCAAGAACAGAATCAAAGTTATCAGAGTCCAACCCAGAGATTGACTAATCTAAAGGGAATGTGTTCTTGGCGAATAGTGAAAAGTTCATACCATCTGAATTTGTGAAGTCAGAGACTTGGAGGGAGGGATTTGGGGTAATGGTAAATATCATTGCATACATGAATAAATTGTATTAATAATGGGGAATAATGCTTGGGTAGAATTGGCATGAGTGTGTGCATGTCTGAAAGTGCCAGTGCTGAAGAAAGCATTAAGCATTGTTTAATGTGATGATATCACACATAGTTGGGTGGAGAGACAACTTTATATCGTGAAAGAGAAAGAGTTGACATCAAGGACTCCCTCACCGTCTCAGTAACAATGGTTTTGAAATCAATGTACTTGCACAGAGTTGCTATCATGCAATATATTCTTTAAAATTATGGCCTCTTCTTGATAGTCTACCAGGTGCTATTCCCCTGCCACATTGGATCACGCAGCGGCTGATAGATCCCGACCAGAAAAGAGGAAGGTGGAAGCAGATCTACCAGATAGATCTTACACCATGATGAGTTTGTGTTGAGGATTCATCTCATGTAGAACCCATTAACATCTGACTCAGAGGCAAGAGGGCTACCAATGAAACTAAAGTGAATAAGTTCCTGAGGGATTCTCCTGATGGTAAAGGTGACATAGGGCTGCTCACTCATTAAAGAGAGGTGACTAGTGGAGGGTCACCAAGCCTCAGGTGAGGGACAAAGTAAAGAAGCAGAATCCTTCATGATAACATTAGCTGTTGAGGGAATTGAACCCATGCTATTGGCATCACCCCTGCTTTGTAAATGAGGCAAATGACTTTTCTGATGACACCTTTTATATCAGTATACCCTTCCATGTGGCGTGTCTTGCTTCCACGATGACATTATAGAAAATACAAAGTCACAGCACGTAGAACATAGAACATTACAGCACAGTACAGGCCTTTTGACCCTCGATGTTGTGCCAACCTCTGAAACAAATCTGAAGCCCAACTAAATGACACAATTCCATTTTTGTCCATAGACTATCCAATGACCATTTAAATGCCCTTAAAGTTGACCAATTTACTACTGTTGCAAGTAGTATGTTCCACATCCTTAGTACACTCTGAGTAAAGAAACTACCTCTGACATCTGTCCTATATCTATTACACCTCAATTTAAAGCTGTCCCCTCGTGCTAGCCATCACCATCTGAGGAAGAAAGATCTTACTGTCCATCCTATTTAACCCCTTGATTATCTTATATGTCTCAATTAAGTCACCTCTCAACCTTCTTCTCTCCAATGAAAACAGTCTCAAATCCCTCAGCATTTCCTTGTAAGACCTTCCCTTCATGACAGGTAACATCCTAGTAAATCTCCTCTGAATTATTTCCGAAGCTTCCGCATCTTTCCGATAATGCTAACCAGAACTGTGCACAATACTCCAAGTGCAGCCATACCAGAGTTTTGTACAGCTGCAGCATGTCCTCATGGTTCCGAAACTCAATCCCTCTAGTCATAAAAGCTAACACACCGTAAGCCTTCTTAACAACCCTATTAACCTGGGTGGCAACTTTGAGGGATTTATGTACATGGAAACAGAGATCTCTCTGCTCATTTACACTACCAAGAATCTTACCATTAGCCCAGCACTCTGTTGCTTCTTCCAAAGTGAATCACCTCACACTTTTCTGCATTAAACTCCACTTGCCACCTCTCAGCCCAACTGTACAGCTTATCTATGTCCCTCTGTAACCTACAACATCCTTTTGCACTATCCACAACTCCACATATCTTAGTGTCATCTACAAATTTACTAACCCATCCTTCTACACCCTCATACAGGTCGTTTATAAAAATGACAAACAGCAGTGGACCCAAAACAGATCTTTATGGTCCACCAATGGTAACATTTCCCATCAACCATCACCCTCTGCCTTCTTTCAACTAGTCAATTTCTGATCCAAACCGCAAAATCATCTTCAATCCCATGCCTCCGTACTTTGTGCAATAGCCTATCAGGGGAATCGTATCAAATGCCTCACTGAAATTCATTTACTCCACATCAGCAGCTTGACCCTCATCCACCTTCTCATCTTAGATTAGATTAGATTAGATTACATTACATTACAGTGTGGAAACAGGCCCTTCGGCCCAACAAGTCCACACCGACCCACCGAAGCGAACCCACCCATACCCCTACATTTACCCCTTTAACCTAACACTACGGGCAATTTAGCATGGCCAATTCACCTGACCCGCACACCTTTGGACTGTGGGAGGAAACCGGAGCACCCGGAGGAAACCCACACAGACACGGGGAGAATGTGCAAACTCCACACAGTCAGTCGCCTGAGGCGGGAATTGAACCCGGGTCTCTGGCGCTGCGAGGCAACAGTGCTAACCACTGTGCCACCGTGCCGCCCACAAATGTGTCAAGACCTACCCTTCTCAAAACCATGTTGACTATCCCTAATCAACTTATTCCTTTCTAGATGATTATAAATCCTATCTCTTATGACCTTTTCTAAAACTTTACATTCAACTGAAGTAAGGTTCACTGGTCTATAATTTCCAGGGTTGTCTCTACTCCCCTTCTTGAACAAGGGAACAACATTTGCTATCCTCCAGTCTTCTGGCATTATTCCTGTAGACAACAATTACATAAAGATCAAAGCCAAAAGCTCGGCAATCTCCTCCGTGGCTTCCCAGAGAATCTTAGGATAAATTCTATCTGGCCCAGGGGACTTATCTATTTTCACACTTTCCAAAATTGCTAACACCTCCTCCTTGTGAACATCAGTCCTATCTCATCCAGTAGCCTGTATCTCAGTATTCTCCTCTACAACATTGTGTTTTTCTAGTGTGAATACTGCCAAAAAATCTTCATTTAGCCCCTCTCCTATCTCCTCTGACTCCAGGGCCAACTTCCCTCTATTATCTTTGACTGGCCCTAATCTTATACAAGTCATTCTTTTATTCTTGATATACCTGTAGAAAGCCTTCGGGTTTTCCTTGATCCTACTCCCCAATGACTTCTCATGTCCCCTCCTGGCTCTTAATGACTTTCTTTATGTCTTTGCTGCCTAAAGTGCAACTCTCAAGCACCCTAACTGAGCCTTCACATCTCATCTTAACATAAACCGCCTTCTTGACAAGAAATTCAGCTTCCTTAGTAAACCCTGGCTCCCTCGCTCGGCAACTTGCTCCCTGCCTGACAGGTACATACTTATCAAAGACCCGCAGTAGCTTTCCTTGAATAAACTCCACATTTTAATTGTGCCCATCCCCCGCAGTTTCCTTCCCCATCCTCTGCATCCTAAATCTTGTCCAATCGCATCGTAATTGCCTTCCCCCCAGCTATAACTCTTGCCCTGCGGTATATAACTATCCCTTTCCATCACTAAAGTAAACATAACTGAATTGTGGTCACTATCACCAAAGTGCTCACCTACGTACAAATCTAACACCTGGCTGGGTTAATTACCCAGTACCAAATCTAATGTGGCCTCGCCCCTTGTTGGTCTGTCTACATACTGTGTCAGGAAATCCTCCTGCACACATTGGACAAAAACTGACTCATCTAAAGTGTTTGAATTATAGTATTCCCAGTCAATGTTTGGAAAATTAAAGTCCCTCATAAAACTACCCTGTCACTCTTACTCCTATTGAAGATCATCTTTGCAATCCTTTTCTCTACATCTCTGGAACTATTCAGAGGCCTGTAGAAAACTCCCAACAGGGTAACCTCTTCTTTCCTGTTTCTAATCTCAGCCCATACTACCTCAGTTGACGAGTCCTCAATTGTCCTTTCTGCAGCCGTAATACTGCCCATGACTAACAATGCCACACCACCCCCTCATTTACCATCTTTTCTGTTCTTACTGAAACATCTAAATCCCGCAACCTGCAACAACCATACCTGTCCCTGCTCCACCATGTCTTCAAAATGGCCACAACATCAAAATCCCAGGTCATTCCAACTTTTCTCATTTCAGCATAGTACTGCTGTATGCCAGTGTCCATGGTCATGCCTCATAGCTTCAAGTAAATCCCCAGGATATCCACTTGTCTCCTTTGTGGTCCACTTCATTCATTAATTCTCAAACTTACAATAAAGCACCTGACTCAGCATCCATACCAGACTGTCCAAATGTTGAAAATGAGCACTGATTGTCATAGCCCCATTGTCGAAGGCAGACAAGACACTGAAATAGCTATATTTGTAGAAAAAGAAGCACATTATGAACTACAAAAAGTGACAAATGTGAACTATGCGTGACAAAATATACTGTCAGAAGAGAAACAGTATTCAACTACAAATGAATGTGGAAGAGAGAGCTGAGTTACAACCTGAAGCCCAAAGAAGTAACAAAAAAATTCAGGAGCTTCTTGGCAGATATAGCAAAACAATCTGTGAAAAGAGGAAAATACAAGCACCGTTTGCATCACAGTACTACAAGGCTGTGATACTGCTTGGTAAGTCTCTGCCCAATACCCCAAACAGTCAAGTAAAATGTTGGTGTCTTTCTGCATAAATGAGAAAAGTGATTCCAGGAATAAATGTGAGACATTTAGAATGATGTTGCAAAACATATTGCAGACAGAATAATACCGAACATTTATCATTTCTTTGGATCGACTATTTTTCTAAATTAGCAGATCCATGGGGAGTTTCAACATTAAGAGAGAGCTTTCAAAATTGAGGTACCATTTATAATAAGAGTTAAGTTGTTACCCTTAATCCAGTCCCTGGAACTGAACAAATATCTTGGCTAGGAATAGAGAATGCACTTATGTTGGAATTCAGCCTCGTTAACCAAGGAACACAAGGAGGCAAGAGGGAAATCTTGTGTCCTCTCTTCCCGGTGATGAGGTGTCGGATCTTGGGGAGTTCAATATGGATCTGGCAGGCGCTCACTGGTTTTCTCATCAACTCGGAGCTGGTGTGAATATGGCTGGGATCCCAAACAAGGCCACTTGCAGCCAGGGATAATTATTTCCAGATGGAATCAATTATTTTAACTTCAGTGTCCCACAGCTCCCCTAGGAGAACTCTTTACATTTTTGGCCTTCCTAACTTTGACCCTTACTCACTTGTTGATCCATTATGGAAGTAGCAGTGCAGTGTTCCAATTTTCTTGACTGCTGTTGGGCAGCACTGCCAATACACTGCCATTATGGAGGTTTCCCCATCGCATCTCTGCAAAAAAAAATCCCATCCAAGCATTTTGTCCAGAGTTAATATCAGCTGCCATTGGAGCACCATGATTACCATATTAGGCTGTCACTATCTCTGTGCTGGTTTAGTTCAGTGAAGGAAGGAAGGGATTGCCGTGATTGGTACAAACACCCCTGAGCTAACACAAAGAAAGCCACTCAAGGTTTCCCGTTCCAATGATGTTTACTGCAAAGTGTGTACATGTAAACTTTGGAGGAAGGCTACTACTGTGACTCTGATGAATCAATGGCTGAGTCAGCTGACTTTGCTCTCCATCCAAGTTTACATTCAAATACTGGAAGTTATGAGGAAGCTCTCAAAGCACACATTAAAACTTTAAGGAGTTGTGGTAAAAGGTGAATTCAACATAGTCCTGTTCTCTCATTGTATATATATATAGAGAGGGACAGAAAGAGAGAGAGACAGAGAGAGAGAGAGTTGATGGTGGTTTAACCGAAGGGTCACCACACTTCTCATAAAGTGGGGGGGAGCGGAATTAAGAAAGAAAGTCTTTCATATTGACTTCATGAGGATGTGGGGTTTGAAATCATGCTGTTGGCATCACTCACTAGCTTTGTCATCTATATGGACTTTAGTAAAGCGTTTGATAAGGTTCCCCATTGTAGACTAGGTGGAGTAGTAGAAAGCATAATGGACTGTCAAAGTATACAGGAGAATATAGATAGAATGGAGAGTTGGGCGGAAAAGTGGCAGATGGGGTTCAATCCAGGCAAATATGAGGTGATGCATTTAGGCAAGTCTAATTCTGGAGTGAATTATACAATGAACGGAAGAGCCTTGGGAAAAGTTGATGAGCAGAGAGATCTGGGAGTGCAGGTCCATTGTACCCTGAAGGTTGCTGCACAGGTAGATAGAATGGTCAAGAAGGCATATGGTATGCTTGCCTTTATTGGACGGGGCATTGAGTATAAGAGCTAGCAAGTCATGTTAAAATTGTACAAGACATTGGTTTGTCCACATTTAGAATACTGTGTACAGTTCTGGTTGCCACATTACCAAAAGGAGTTGGATGCTTGGAGAGGGTGCAGAGAAGGTTTATGAGGATGTTGCCTGGTATGAAGAGAGGTTGAGTAGGTTAGGTTTGTTTTTATTAAAAAAAAGGAGATTGGGGGGGTGCTAGCTATGAAGAGAGGTTGAGTAGGTTAGGATTGTTTTCATTAGAAAAAAGGAGATTGAGGGGGCACCTGATTGAGGTTTATAAAGTCATGAAGGGTATTGACAGGGTGGATAGAGACAAACTTTTTCCCAGGGTGGAGGATTCAGTAACAAGAGGTCATGCTTTCAAGGTGAGAGGTAGAAAGTTTAAAGGGGATACACGTGGCAAGTACTTCACACAGAGGGTGGTGGGCATTTGGAACGCATTGCCAGCAGAGGTGGTAGAGGCAGGCACAGTAACTTCATTTAAGATGCGTCTGGATAAATGTACGAGTAGGTGGGGAGCAGAGGGATATAGATGCTTAGGAATTGACCGACATTTGGATTGGCTCAGGCTTGGAGGACCGAAGGGCCTGTTCTTGGGCTGTAAATTGTCTTTGATCTTCGTTCTTTGTTCTTTTTAGCTAACTGAAGACAGTTAGAGGCATCAAACTAATTGATAGCTAAAAACAGACAAGAGTGAGGCAGTTCACAAATCCATTTAAATTATTAATATTTTTCTGATTTTGAATTGAACCATACATTAAAATAAGCAGCTCAGAAAAAAAAGCAGATCTTCTGCCCCCACCCTCTGTTCCACCCTGGAGGATATTGACACCTTGTTGAAGTATAATTTCACAGCTACCAAGTGGAAACTTAGCCAAGTGGTCATCATTTATATATGAGGCTTGGCAGACTATTCAACCATTGATTTTATCCCACAGTCTGGGCAGCTACAACTGGCACCAGTACCCTGGGTGGTTGGAAGAGGAAAATTGATGAAGGTTCCTATTTCTGATTGCCCAGAGTATCATTTCAAAACCAGGAGGCAATCACCCTTTGTGGAACTTCGGAATGGTTCTGCAGCCAAACACCTTACAGAGACCATTACATTGAGCGGCAATTTGGACAATTCACAAAGAAACAAAGGAAGTTAACAGCATCCCCTCAGCAGTGACCCACTGCACATTTTGTTCTCACATGGCAATATTACTTGTTGAATTACGTAGCAGCTCTTCTTTTGGATATAGAGGTTCAAGCTCAAACTTATTAGACATATTTCCGCCATGTCAGCGACGAGTTAAATGTGGCTCACCATTGGTAATGTGTCAATCATCCAAAAGCCTGTGACATAACAGAGAAACAGTCTGAACTTGAGGAGCAGTGAGCACTAGTAAATGGCAGTACATTGCCAACAAGAGTGATAAGAGAGGATGGAGGAGGGGAGAGGGGATTAGAGAGAGGCTGCAGGAGGGAAATATGACAGGGGAGCTGCGATGTCAGGGAGATGTGGTAAATCATACAATCCCTACAAAGTGGAAGAAGGCCAGTCAGCACATTGAGTCCATGCTGGCCCTTGAAGAGCATCTCACCCAGACCCAACCCACACTCCCCATCCCTGCAACATTGCACTCCATGTGGCTAATCCACCTAGCCTGCACATCCCTGGCTACAGTGGGTAATTTAGCATTGTCAATCCAACTAGTCTGTACATAATTGGATAGTGGGAGGAAACCAAGTTGCCAAAGGATATCCTCGCTGACGCAAAGAGAACATGCAAACTCTTCACAGAATTACCCAAAGGTGGAATCAAACCTGGCTCTTTGGTGCTGTGAGGCAGCAGCGCGAAATATGGAACTACTATGCCATCCTAAGCCACTGCAGTTGTAGGGAGAGGTAGCGAGGGAGATGCTGCGTGGGGGGAGCTGATGAGAGAGCTGCTGTGTCAGGGAGAGGTGGTGAGGGAGCTGCTGTGTTTAGGAATTGGTGATGAGGGAGCTGCTTTATTAGGGAGAGGCGGTGAGGGAGCTGCTGTGTTAGGCAGAGGTAGTGAGGGAGCTGCTGTGTTTAGGGAGAGGTGGTGAGGGAGCTGGTGTGTTCAGGGAGAAGTGGTGAGGGAGCTGGTGTTTTTAGGGAGAGGTGGGGAGGGAGCTGCTATGTTTAGGGAGAGGTGGTGAGGGAGCTGCTGTGTCAGGGAGAGGTGTTGAGGGAGCTGCTGTGTTTAGGGAGAGGTGGTGAGGGAGCTGGTGTGTTCAGGGAGAAGTGGTGAGGGAGCTGGTGTGTTTAGGGAGAGATGGTGAGGGCGCTGCTGTGTTTAGGGAGAGGTGGTCAGGGAGCTGCTGTGTCAGGGAGAGGTGTTGAGGGAGCTGCTGTGTTTAGGCAGAGATGGTGAGGGAGCTGCTGTGTTAGGGCGGGGTGGTGAGGGAGCTGCTATGTTTCGGGAAAGGTGGTGAGGGAGCTTCTGTGTTTAGGGAGAGGTGTTGAGGGAGAGGCTGTTTCAGGGAGATATGGTGAGGGAGCTGCTGTGTTTAGGGACATGTGGTGAGGGAGCTGCTGTGTTTGGGAGAGGGTCTGAGGGAGCTGCTGTGTTAGGGAGAGGTGGTGAGAGAGCTTCTGTGTAAGAGAGAGGTGGTGAGTGGGTTCCTGTTTTAGGGAGAGGTGGTGAGGGAGCTGCGGTGTCAGGGAGAGGGACTGAGGGAGCTGCTGTGTCATGGAGATGTGATGACAGTGCTGCTGTGTTAGGGAGAGGTGGTGATGGAGCTACTGTGTTAGGGAGATGTGGTGAGAGAGCTGCTGTGTTAAGGAGAGGTGATGAGGGAGCTGCTGTGTTTAGGGAGAGATGGTCAGGGAGCTGCTGTCTTAGGGAGAGATGGTGAGGGAGTTGCTATGTTTAGGGAGAGGTGGTGAGGGAGCTGCTGTGTCAGGGAGAGGTGGTGAGGGAGCTGCTGTCTTAGGGTGATATGGTGAGGGTGTTGCTATGTTTAGGGAGAGGTGGTGAGGGAGCCGCTGTGTTAGGGAGAGGTGTTGAGGAGCTACTGTGTTAGGGAGAGGTGGTGAGGGAGCTGCTGTGTTAGGGAGAGGTGGTGAGGGAGCTGCTGTGTTCAGGGAGAGGTGGTGAGGGAGCTACTGTGTTTAGGGAGAAGTGGTGAGGGAGCTGCTGTGTTTAGGGAGAGGTGGTGAGGGAGCTACTGTGTTTAGGGAGAAGTGGTGAGGGAGCTGCTGTGTTCAGGGAGAGGTGGTGAGGGAGCGACTGTGTTTAGGGAGAAGTGGTGAGGGAGCTGCTGTGTTAGGGGAGAGGTGTTGAGGGAGCGACTGTGTTTAGGGAGAAGTGGTGAGGGAGCTGCTGTGTTCAGGGAGAGGTGGTGAGGGAGCGACTGTGTTTAGGGAGAAGTGGTGAGGGAGCTGCTGTGTTCAGGGAGAGGTGGTGAGGGAGCGACTGTGTTTAGGGAGAAGTGGTGAGGGAGCTGCTGTGTTCAGGGAGAGGTGGTGAGGGAGCGACTGTGTTTAGGGAGAAGTGGTGAGGGAGCTGCTGTGTTCAGGGAGAGGTGGTGAGGGAGCGACTGTGTTTAGGGAGAAGTGGTGAGGGAGCTGCTGTGTTCAGGGAGAGGTGGTGAGGGAGCGACTGTGTTTAGGGAGAAGTGGTGAGGGAGCTGCTGTGTTCAGGGAGAGGTGGTGAGGGAGCGACTGTGTTTAGGGAGAAGTGGTGAGGGAGCTGCTGTGTTCAGGGAGAGGTGGTGAGGGAGCGACTGTGTTTAGGGAGAAGTGGTGAGGGAGCTGCTGTGTTCAGGGAGAGGTGGTGAGGGAGCGACTGTGTTTAGGGAGAAGTGGTGAGGGAGCTGCTGTGTTCAGGGAGAGGTGGTGAGGGAGCGACTGTGTTTAGGGAGAAGTGGTGAGGGAGCTGCTGTGTTCAGGGAGAGGTGGTGAGGGAGCGACTGTGTTTAGGGAGAAGTGGTGAGGGAGCTGCTGTGTTCAGGGAGAGGTGGTGAGGGAGCGACTGTGTTTAGGGAGAAGTGGTGAGGGAGCTGCTGTGTTCAGGGAGAGGTGGTGAGGGAGCGACTGTGTTTAGGGAGAAGTGGTGAGGGAGCTGCTGTGTTCAGGGAGAGGTGGTGAGGGAGCGACTGTGTTTAGGGAGAAGTGGTGAGGGAGCTGCTGTGTTCAGGGAGAGGTGGTGAGGGAGCGACTGTGTTTAGGGAGAAGTGGTGAGGGAGCTGCTGTGTTCAGGGAGAGGTGGTGAGGGAGCGACTGTGTTTAGGGAGAAGTGGTGAGGGAGCTGCTGTGTTCAGGGAGAGGTGGTGAGGGAGCGACTGTGTTTAGGGAGAAGTGGTGAGGGAGCTGCTGTGTTCAGGGAGAGGTGGTGAGGGAGCGACTGTGTTTAGGGAGAAGTGGTGAGGGAGCTGCTGTGTTCAGGGAGAGGTGGTGAGGGAGCGACTGTGTTTAGGGAGAAGTGGTGAGGGAGCTGCTGTGTTCAGGGAGAGGTGGTGAGGGAGCGACTGTGTTTAGGGAGAAGTGGTGAGGGAGCTGCTGTGTTCAGGGAGAGGTGGTGAGGGAGCGACTGTGTTTAGGGAGAAGTGGTGAGGGAGCTGCTGTGTTCAGGGAGAGGTGGTGAGGGAGCGACTGTGTTTAGGGAGAAGTGGTGAGGGAGCTGCTGTGTTCAGGGAGAGGTGGTGAGGGAGCGACTGTGTTTAGGGAGAAGTGGTGAGGGAGCTGCTGTGTTCAGGGAGAGGTGGTGAGGGAGCGACTGTGTTTAGGGAGAAGTGGTGAGGGAGCTGCTGTGTTCAGGGAGAGGTGGTGAGGGAGCGACTGTGTTTAGGGAGAAGTGGTGAGGGAGCTGCTGTGTTCAGGGAGAGGTGGTGAGGGAGCGACTGTGTTTAGGGAGAAGTGGTGAGGGAGCTGCTGTGTTCAGGGAGAGGTGGTGAGGGAGCGACTGTGTTTAGGGAGAAGTGGTGAGGGAGCTGCTGTGTTCAGGGAGAGGTGGTGAGGGAGCGACTGTGTTTAGGGAGAAGTGGTGAGGGAGCTGCTGTGTTCAGGGAGAGGTGGTGAGGGAGCGACTGTGTTTAGGGAGAAGTGGTGAGGGAGCTGCTGTGTTCAGGGAGAGGTGGTGAGGGAGCGACTGTGTTTAGGGAGAAGTGGTGAGGGAGCTGCTGTGTTCAGGGAGAGGTGGTGAGGGAGCGACTGTGTTTAGGGAGAAGTGGTGAGGGAGCTGCTGTGTTCAGGGAGAGGTGGTGAGGGAGCGACTGTGTTTAGGGAGAAGTGGTGAGGGAGCTGCTGTGTTCAGGGAGAGGTGGTGAGGGAGCGACTGTGTTTAGGGAGAAGTGGTGAGGGAGCTGCTGTGTTCAGGGAGAGGTGGTGAGGGAGCGACTGTGTTTAGGGAGAAGTGGTGAGGGAGCTGCTGTGTTCAGGGAGAGGTGGTGAGGGAGCGACTGTGTTTAGGGAGAAGTGGTGAGGGAGCTGCTGTGTTCAGGGAGAGGTGGTGAGGGAGCGACTGTGTTTAGGGAGAAGTGGTGAGGGAGCTGCTGTGTTCAGGGAGAGGTGGTGAGGGAGCGACTGTGTTTAGGGAGAAGTGGTGAGGGAGCTGCTGTGTTCAGGGAGAGGTGGTGAGGGAGCGACTGTGTTTAGGGAGAAGTGGTGAGGGAGCTGCTGTGTTCAGGGAGAGGTGGTGAGGGAGCGACTGTGTTTAGGGAGAAGTGGTGAGGGAGCTGCTGTGTTCAGGGAGAGGTGGTGAGGGAGCGACTGTGTTTAGGGAGAAGTGGTGAGGGAGCTGCTGTGTTCAGGGAGAGGTGGTGAGGGAGCGACTGTGTTTAGGGAGAAGTGGTGAGGGAGCTGCTGTGTTCAGGGAGAGGTGGTGAGGGAGCGACTGTGTTTAGGGAGAAGTGGTGAGGGAGCTGCTGTGTTCAGGGAGAGGTGGTGAGGGAGCGACTGTGTTTAGGGAGAAGTGGTGAGGGAGCTGCTGTGTTCAGGGAGAGGTGGTGAGGGAGCGACTGTGTTTAGGGAGAAGTGGTGAGGGAGCTGCTGTGTTCAGGGAGAGGTGGTGAGGGAGCGACTGTGTTTAGGGAGAAGTGGTGAGGGAGCTGCTGTGTTCAGGGAGAGGTGGTGAGGGAGCGACTGTGTTTAGGGAGAAGTGGTGAGGGAGCTGCTGTGTTCAGGGAGAGGTGGTGAGGGAGCGACTGTGTTTAGGGAGAAGTGGTGAGGGAGCTGCTGTGTTCAGGGAGAGGTGGTGAGGGAGCGACTGTGTTTAGGGAGAAGTGGTGAGGGAGCTGCTGTGTTCAGGGAGAGGTGGTGAGGGAGCGACTGTGTTTAGGGAGAAGTGGTGAGGGAGCTGCTGTGTTCAGGGAGAGGTGGTGAGGGAGCGACTGTGTTTAGGGAGAAGTGGTGAGGGAGCTGCTGTGTTCAGGGAGAGGTGGTGAGGGAGCGACTGTGTTTAGGGAGAAGTGGTGAGGGAGCTGCTGTGTTCAGGGAGAGGTGGTGAGGGAGCGACTGTGTTTAGGGAGAAGTGGTGAGGGAGCTGCTGTGTTCAGGGAGAGGTGGTGAGGGAGCGACTGTGTTTAGGGAGAAGTGGTGAGGGAGCTGCTGTGTTCAGGGAGAGGTGGTGAGGGAGCGACTGTGTTTAGGGAGAAGTGGTGAGGGAGCTGCTGTGTTCAGGGAGAGGTGGTGAGGGAGCGACTGTGTTTAGGGAGAAGTGGTGAGGGAGCTGCTGTGTTCAGGGAGAGGTGGTGAGGGAGCGACTGTGTTTAGGGAGAAGTGGTGAGGGAGCTGCTGTGTTCAGGGAGAGGTGGTGAGGGAGCGACTGTGTTTAGGGAGAAGTGGTGAGGGAGCTGCTGTGTTCAGGGAGAGGTGGTGAGGGAGCGACTGTGTTTAGGGAGAAGTGGTGAGGGAGCTGCTGTGTTCAGGGAGAGGTGGTGAGGGAGCGACTGTGTTTAGGGAGAAGTGGTGAGGGAGCTGCTGTGTTCAGGGAGAGGTGGTGAGGGAGCGACTGTGTTTAGGGAGAAGTGGTGAGGGAGCTGCTGTGTTCAGGGAGAGGTGGTGAGGGAGCGACTGTGTTTAGGGAGAAGTGGTGAGGGAGCTGCTGTGTTCAGGGAGAGGTGGTGAGGGAGCGACTGTGTTTAGGGAGAAGTGGTGAGGGAGCTGCTGTGTTCAGGGAGAGGTGGTGAGGGAGCGACTGTGTTTAGGGAGAAGTGGTGAGGGAGCTGCTGTGTTCAGGGAGAGGTGGTGAGGGAGCGACTGTGTTTAGGGAGAAGTGGTGAGGGAGCTGCTGTGTTCAGGGAGAGGTGGTGAGGGAGCGACTGTGTTTAGGGAGAAGTGGTGAGGGAGCTGCTGTGTTCAGGGAGAGGTGGTGAGGGAGCGACTGTGTTTAGGGAGAAGTGGTGAGGGAGCTGCTGTGTTCAGGGAGAGGTGGTGAGGGAGCGACTGTGTTTAGGGAGAAGTGGTGAGGGAGCTGCTGTGTTCAGGGAGAGGTGGTGAGGGAGCGACTGTGTTTAGGGAGAAGTGGTGAGGGAGCTGCTGTGTTCAGGGAGAGGTGGTGAGGGAGCGACTGTGTTTAGGGAGAAGTGGTGAGGGAGCTGCTGTGTTCAGGGAGAGGTGGTGAGGGAGCGACTGTGTTTAGGGAGAAGTGGTGAGGGAGCTGCTGTGTTCAGGGAGAGGTGGTGAGGGAGCGACTGTGTTTAGGGAGAAGTGGTGAGGGAGCTGCTGTGTTCAGGGAGAGGTGGTGAGGGAGCGACTGTGTTTAGGGAGAAGTGGTGAGGGAGCTGCTGTGTTCAGGGAGAGGTGGTGAGGGAGCGACTGTGTTTAGGGAGAAGTGGTGAGGGAGCTGCTGTGTTCAGGGAGAGGTGGTGAGGGAGCGACTGTGTTTAGGGAGAAGTGGTGAGGGAGCTGCTGTGTTCAGGGAGAGGTGGTGAGGGAGCGACTGTGTTTAGGGAGAAGTGGTGAGGGAGCTGCTGTGTTCAGGGAGAGGTGGTGAGGGAGCGACTGTGTTTAGGGAGAAGTGGTGAGGGAGCTGCTGTGTTCAGGGAGAGGTGGTGAGGGAGCGACTGTGTTTAGGGAGAAGTGGTGAGGGAGCTGCTGTGTTCAGGGAGAGGTGGTGAGGGAGCGACTGTGTTTAGGGAGAAGTGGTGAGGGAGCTGCTGTGTTCAGGGAGAGGTGGTGAGGGAGCGACTGTGTTTAGGGAGAAGTGGTGAGGGAGCTGCTGTGTTCAGGGAGAGGTGGTGAGGGAGCGACTGTGTTTAGGGAGAAGTGGTGAGGGAGCTGCTGTGTTCAGGGAGAGGTGGTGAGGGAGCGACTGTGTTTAGGGAGAAGTGGTGAGGGAGCTGCTGTGTTCAGGGAGAGGTGGTGAGGGAGCGACTGTGTTTAGGGAGAAGTGGTGAGGGAGCTGCTGTGTTCAGGGAGAGGTGGTGAGGGAGCGACTGTGTTTAGGGAGAAGTGGTGAGGGAGCTGCTGTGTTCAGGGAGAGGTGGTGAGGGAGCGACTGTGTTTAGGGAGAAGTGGTGAGGGAGCTGCTGTGTTCAGGGAGAGGTGGTGAGGGAGCGACTGTGTTTAGGGAGAAGTGGTGAGGGAGCTGCTGTGTTCAGGGAGAGGTGGTGAGGGAGCGACTGTGTTTAGGGAGAAGTGGTGAGGGAGCTGCTGTGTTCAGGGAGAGGTGGTGAGGGAGCGACTGTGTTTAGGGAGAAGTGGTGAGGGAGCTGCTGTGTTCAGGGAGAGGTGGTGAGGGAGCGACTGTGTTTAGGGAGAAGTGGTGAGGGAGCTGCTGTGTTCAGGGAGAGGTGGTGAGGGAGCGACTGTGTTTAGGGAGAAGTGGTGAGGGAGCTGCTGTGTTCAGGGAGAGGTGGTGAGGGAGCGACTGTGTTTAGGGAGAAGTGGTGAGGGAGCTGCTGTGTTCAGGGAGAGGTGGTGAGGGAGCGACTGTGTTTAGGGAGAAGTGGTGAGGGAGCTGCTGTGTTCAGGGAGAGGTGGTGAGGGAGCGACTGTGTTTAGGGAGAAGTGGTGAGGGAGCTGCTGTGTTCAGGGAGAGGTGGTGAGGGAGCGACTGTGTTTAGGGAGAAGTGGTGAGGGAGCTGCTGTGTTCAGGGAGAGGTGGTGAGGGAGCGACTGTGTTTAGGGAGAAGTGGTGAGGGAGCTGCTGTGTTCAGGGAGAGGTGGTGAGGGAGCGAATGGTATCACCATGATGGAACCCCCCCCCCCCCATTTCAACAATTTTGAGTTACAATTGACCAGAAACTCAACTGGACTCTACATAAGCACAGTGGCTACAAGAGCAGGTCAGAGGTTACGAATAACGTAGCAACTAACATACCTCTGGACTCCTCAAAACCATCATCAGATTAGAATCAATCTAATCACCATGGCATAGACAGAGAACACAGGGGCCAACACCTTCAACACATTGTCTAGCTATCTCCCATTGTTAACAGCTAACCCGAGAATGCACCTTTTTAAAAAAAAGGTTTTGTGATTTACACATGAAAGAAGTGAAACTATCATGGTATTCAAATTGATTGACTTAACAGACAATCAATTTTTCAATGTATAATTTCAGTTATATCATACTGTAAATTTTTGCTATAAATTCTGTGTGATGAAGGAATGACGCTCCGAAAGCTAGTGTGCTTCCGATTAAACCTGTTGGACTATAACCTGGGTTGATTGATTTTTAACATTATCCACAAGACTCAGGTCAGGAGTGCAATGGAATACTCCCCACTTACCTGGATGGGTGCAGCTCCAACAACGCTCAAGAAGCTTGACACCATCCAGGACAAAACAGCCCACTTGTTTGGTACCTCACTTACAATCTTCCACTTCCTCCGTTACCAATGCTCAATAGCAGTAGAGTGTAATATGGACAAGATACTATGCAGAAATTTACAAAAAGCCCAAGGACAGCAGTTTCTAAAGCCAAAACCACTACCATCTAGAATGACAAGGGCAGCAGATACATGGAATACATCAACTGCAGTCCCCTCTAAGCTAGTCATCATCCTACCTTGAAAAGATACTGCCATTCCTCAGTGTTGCTTGGTCAAAATCATGGAACTGTCTCCCTGACAGCATTGTGGTTTTACCTACAGCACATGTCTCAGCACCACCTTCTCAAAGAGTCAATTAGTGATGGGCAATACATGCTGACCCAGCCAGCCACACCTTCATCTCATGAGAGAATTTTTTAAACAGTCAGGATGCTAAATGGTCTGGAGGGGAACTTGCAGGTTCTGGTGTTTTCACGTTAGTGATGTGTTCCTGCAATGCAATCAAGTTGGATATTTTGGAGATGCTGGTGTTGGACTGGGGTGTACAAAGTTAAAAATCACACAACACCAGGTTATATCCAACAGGTTTAATTGGAAGCACTAGCTTTCGGAGCGACGCTCCTTCATCGACTATTGACACCACTAATTGCTGGCTTAAAGTGGAGAGGATCTCCAAGAAGCAGAACCACCTGATGAAGGAGCGTCGCTCCGAAAACTTGGGCTTCCATTTAACTTGTTGGACTATAACCTGGTGTTGAGTGATTTTTAAAGTTGGATGTTCAAAGTTTGTGAGAAGATTTGTAGCTCGGGTGCTGTGTTTAGGAAGAGGTGGTGAGGGAGCTGCTGTGTCAGGGAGTGGTGATATCGGAGCTGCTGTGTTACGCTGAGATGGTGAGGGGGCTGCTGTATTGGGCTGAGGTGATAGTCTGTGGATACACTGATAATGCTTCCTGAAAAGGCATTTGAGATTTTGTTCCAACACTACTATTGGAGTGATGACATTTTCTTACTTTATTCCATCATGAGATGTGAACACCGCTGGCTCGATATGTTTTTGTGGCGACATCCTCAGTGCTTGGGAGCCTCCTGTGAAGCGCTTCTGTGATCTTTCCTCCGGCATTTATAATGGTTGTTTCAGAGTTTGGATGTTTCAGCATTTAAATGTTTCAAAAGGAATGGGGAGGAGGTAAAAGGAGTGGAGGAGTGGCATTGCTAATTAGGGATAGTATCACAGCTGCAGAAAAGAAGGTCATCAAGAAGGGTTTATCCACTGAGTCAGTCTGGGTGGAAGTCAGAAACAGGAAAGGAGTAGTCACTTTATTGAGAGTTTTCTACAGACCTCCAATCACAACAGAGACACGGAGGAGCAGATTGGAAGGCAGATTTTGGAAAGGTGCAGACGTAACAGTGTTGTTGTCGTGGGTGACTTTAACTTAGGACATAGAACATAGAACAATACAGCACAGAACAGGCCCTTCGGCCCACAATGTTGCGCCGAACATTTGTCCTAGCTTAAGCACCCATCCATGTAACTATCCAATTGCCGCTTAAAGGTCACCAAAGATTCTGACTCTACCACTCCCACAGGCAGCGCATTCCATGCCCCCACCACTCTCTGGGTAAAGAACCTACCCCTGACATCTCCCCTATACCTTCCACCCTTCACCTTAAATTTATGCCCC
>NC_057728.1:59656038-59670801 GCF_004010195.1 Chiloscyllium plagiosum | reverse complement strand
TGGCAACTTTCAAAGATCTATGAACATAGACCCCAAGATCCCTCACTAAGAACCCTACCGTTAACCCTGTATTCCGCATTCTTATTTGTCTTTCCAAAATGGACAACCTCACACTTGGCAGGGTTGTACTCCATCTGCCACTCCTCAGCCCAGCTCTGCATCATATCTAAAACTTCCCTAATATTAATTGGAACATCCTTAATTCAAATAGTTTGGATGGAGCAGATTTTGTCAAGTGTGTCCAGGAAGGGTTCTTGACTCAGTATATAGATAGGCTGACTAGAGGGGAGACAATAGACAATAGGTGCAGGAGTGGGCCATTCGGCCCTTTGAGCCAGCACCACCATTCATTATGATCATGGCTGATCATCCACAATCAGCCAATCCTGTTCCTACCTTATCCCCATAACCCTTGATTCCACTATCTTTAATAGCCCTATCCATCTCTTTCTTAAAGTATCCAGAGACTTGGCCTCCACTGCCTTCTGGGGCAGAGCATGCCATATATCCATCACTCTCTGGGTGAAGAAGTTTCTCCTCAACTCTGTTCTAAATGGCCTACCTCTTATTTTTAAACTGTGTCCTCTGGTTCTGGACTCACCCATCAGCGGAAACATGCTTCCTAACTCCAAAGTGTCCAATCCTTTAATAATCTTATACATCTCAATCAGATCCCCTCTCATCCTTCTAAACTCAAGTGTATACAAGCCCAGTCGCTCCAATCTTTCAACATATGATAGTCCCACCATTCAGGGAATTGACTTTGTGAACCTACGCTGCATTCCCTCCATAGCCAGAATGTCCTTCCTCAAATTTGGAGACCAAAACTGCACACAATACTCCAGGTACGGTCCTACCAGGGCCCTGTAAAGCTGCAGAAGGACCTCCTGTTATGAAGGCCAGCATGCCATTAGCTTTCTTCACTGCCTGCTGTACCTGCATGCTTGCTTTCATTGACAGAAGCACAAGAACACCTAGATCTCGTTGTACTTCCCCTTTACCTAATTTGACTCCATTTAGATAGTAATCTGCCTTCCTGTTCTTGCCACCAAAGTGGATAACCGCACATTAAACTGCCTCTGCCATGCATCTGTCTACTCACCTAACCTGTCCAAGTCACCCTGTATTCTCACAACATCCTCCTCACATTTCACCCTGCCACAGCTTTGTGTCATCAGCAAATTTGCTAATATTACTTTTAATACCTTCATCTATATCATTAATGTACACTGTAAAAAGCTGCGGTCCCAACACCGAACCTTGTGGTACCCCACTGGTCACCGCCTGCCATTCTGAAAGAGACCCATTTATAACTACTCTTTGCTTCCTGTCAGTCAGCCAATTTTCAATCCAAGTCAGTATTTTGCTCCCAATACCATGTGCCCTAACTTTGCTCACTAATCTCCTTATCAAAGGCTTTCTGAAAGTCTAGCTACACTACATCCAGTGGCTCTCCCTTGTCCATCTTCATAGTTACATCCTCAAAACATTCAAGAAGATTAGTCAAGCACAATTTCCCCTTCGTAAATCCATGCTGACTCTGACCTATCCTGTTACTGCTATCCAGATGAGTCATAATTTCATCTTTTATAATTCATTCCAGCATCTTTCCAACCACTGACGTCAGGCTAACCGATGTATAATTCCCTGTTTTCTCTCTCCCTCCTTTCTTGAAAAGTGAGACAATATTACCCACCCTCCAATCCGCAGGAACTGACCCTGAATCTGTAGAATATTGGAAAATGATTACCAACGCGTCCACAATTTCTAGAGCCACCTCCTTCAGTACCCTGGGATGCAGACCATCAGGTCCTGGGGACCTGTCAGCCTTCAGACCTAACAGTCTCTCCAACACCAGTTCCTGCCTAATATAAATTCCCTTCAGTTCATCCATTACCCTAGGTCCTTCAGCCACTATTACATCTGGGAAATCGCTTGTGTCTTCCCCAGTGAAGACAGGTGCAAAGTACCTTTTCAACTCTTTTGCCATTTCTTTGTTCCCCATAATACATTCACCCATTTCTGTCTTCAAGGGCCCAATTTTAGTCTTAACCATATTTTTCCTTTTCACATATCTAAAAAAAGCTTCTTCTAGCCTCCTTTATATTTTTGGCCGGTTTGCCTTCGTACCTCATTTTCTCTCCGCGTATTGCTTGTTTAGTTATCCTCTGTTGCTCTTTAAAAGTTTCCCAGTCCTCCGGCTTCCTGCCCATCTTTGCTATGTTATACTTCTTCTCTTTTATCTTTAGACAGTCCTTAACTTCCCTCGTCAGTCATGGCCGCCCCTGTCTCCCCTTAGGATCTTTCTTCCTCTTTGGAATGAACTGATCCCGCACCTTCTGCATTGTATCCAGAAATACCTGCCATTGTTGTTCCACTGCCATCCCTGTTAGGGTATTGCACCATTGAACTTTGGCCAGCTACTCCCTCATAGCTCCATAGTTCCCTTTGTCAACTGCAATACCGACACTCCCAATTCTCCCTTCTCCCTCTCAAATTGCAGATTAAAATTTATCATATTATGGTCACTACCTCCTAACAGCTCCTTTACTTCGAGGTCCCTAATCAAATCTGGTTCATTGCACAACACCAGATCCAGAATTGCTTTCTCCCTGGTCAGCTCCAGCACCAGCTGTTCTAAGAATCTATCTCGGAGGCACTCCACAAACTCCCTTTCTTGGGGTCCAGTACCATCCTGATTCTCCCAGTCTATCTACATGTTGAAATCCCCCATAACAACTGTAGTAATACCTTTGTGACAGGCCAATTTCAGCTCCTTATTCAACTTACACTCTACATCCAGACTATTGTTTGGGGGCCTGTAGATAACTCCCACTAGGGTCTTTCTACCCTTAGAATTTCTCAGCTCAATTCATACTGACTCTACATCTCCTGATTCTGTGTCGCCCTCACAAGGGACTGAATATCATCCTCACCAACAGGGCCACCCCACCCCCTCTGCCCATCAGTCTGTCCTTCTGATAGCACATATAGCCCTGAACATTCATTTCCCAGGCCATGTCCACTTGAAGCCACATCTCAGTTATCCCCACAACATTGTACCTGCCAATTTCCAACTGAGCCTCAAACTCATCCACCTTATTTCCTATGCTTCGTGCATTCATATATAGTATTTTGAATTTGTTACTCCCCTCACCCTTCCTATCAATCCCTATTTCACTTGACCATACTGTACATCCCTTCTTGAGTTTTCTGCTCTGTTGATTCTGTTGTCTTTCTTAATTTCACTTATTCCCACTTTTCCTTTAACTTCCTTCTTGAATTTCCAGTTTGTCCCCCACCCCCCCCCACCCCACTACTAAGTTTAAACACCCCTATGTTGCAGTGGCAAACCTGCCTGCCAGAATGCTGGTCCCCCACCTATTAAGGTGTAACCCATCCCTCCAGTAAAATTCATCCTTACCGCTATATGGGAGGCCATATTGGATTTGGTGCTTGACAATGAACCATGCCAGGTGTCAGATCTCTCGGTGGGAGAGCATTTCGGTGATGGTAATCACACTCCGTGACCTTTAACACACACATGAAGAGGGATAGGAGCAGACAATATGGGAATGCATTTAATTGGGGGAGGGGGAATTACAGTGCTATTAGGCAGAAACTGGGGCGACTGAATTGGGAACAGATGTTCTTAGGTAAATGCACAATAGAAATGTGGAGTTTGTTTAGGAAGCACTCACTGATAGTGCTGGACAGGTTTGTCCCACTGAGGCAAGGAAGGGATGGTAGGGTGAAGGAACCTTGGGTGACAAGGGATGTGCTGAAAATGTGTTGCTGGAAAAGCGCAGCAGGTCAGGCAGCATCCAAGGAGCAGGAGAATCGACGTTTCGGGCTTGAACCCTTCTTCAGGAGCCCTTCTTTCCTGAAGAAGGGCTCATGCCCGAAACGTCGATTCTCCTGCTCCTTGGATGCTGCCTGACCTGCTGCACTTTTCCAGCAACACATTTTCAGCTCTGATCTCCAGCATCTGCAGTTGTCACTTTCTCCCTGACAAGGGATGTGGGACATCTAGCTAAGAGGAAGAAGGAAGCTTACTCCATCACCTTTAGAGGGATACAAGGTAGTCAGGAAGGAACTGAAGAATGGACTTATGAGAGCTAGAATGGGGCATGAAAAAGCTTTAGCAGGTAGGATTAAGGAAAAGCCTAAGCATTCTACACTTATGTGAGGAACAAAAAGATGACCAGAGTGAGGCTAGGGCTGATCAGGGATAGTGGAGGGAATTTGTGCCTGGAGTCGGAGGAGGTAGGGAATGTCCTTAATGAATACTTTGCTTCAGTATTCAGTACTTGACATTCCAAGGATAGTGTGAAACAGACTGATATGCTCGAACAGGTTGATGTTAAGAAGGGGAATATGCTGAAAAGTTTGAAAAACATAAGGATAGCTAAATACCCTGGGCCGGATGGGATATACCCAAGTTTACTACAGGAAGTGAGGGAAGAGATTGTTGCATCTTTGGCGATGATCTTTGCATCCACACTGTCCACTGGAGTAGTGCCAGATGATTGGAGGGAGGCAAATGTTATTCCCTTGTTCACGAAAGAGAATAGAAATAATCCTGGAAATAACCAACCAGTCTGTCTTATGTCTGTGGTGAGTAAAGTATTGGAGAGAGTTGTGAGAGACAGGATATATGAATACTTGGAAAACCATAGTTTGATTAGAGATGGTCAGCATGGCTTTGTGAGGGGCAGGTCATGCCTCACAAACCTTATTGAATTCTTTGAGGATGTGACAAAACACGTTGATCAAGGTAGAGCAGTGGATGTTGCGTACTTGGAATTTAGCAAGGTGTTTAATAAGGTTCCCCATAGTAGGCTCATTCAGAAAGTAAGGAGGCATGGAATACAGGGAAATCTGGCTGTCTGGATACAGAATTGGCTGGCTCCTAGAAGACAGAGGGTGGTAGTAAATAGAAAGTATTCAGCCTGGAGTTCGGTGACCAGTGATGTTCTGCAGGGATCGGTCCTGAGACCGCTCCTCTTTGTGATTTTTATAAATGACTTGGATGAGGAAATGGAAGGGTGAGTTCATAAGTTTGCTGATGACACGAAGGTTGGTGTGGATAGTGTGGAGGGCTGTTGTAGGTTGCAACGGGACATTGGCAGGATGTGGAACTGGGCTGAGAAGTGACAGATAGAATTCAACCTGGAAGAGTGTGAAGTCATTCACCAAAAGAGAAAATGCTGGAAATTCTTAGCAGGTCTGGCAGCATCTGTAAGGAGAGAAAAGAGCTGATGTTTCGAGTCAAAGCTTTGACAAAGGGTCAGTTAGACTCGAAACATCAGCTCTTTTCTCTCCTTACAGATGCTGCCAGACCTGCTGAGATTTTCCAGCATTTTCTCTTTTGGTTTCAGATTCCAGCATCTGCAGTAATTTGCTTTTATCCAGTGTTTAACCCACTGCCACCTCTCTCCCAGGAATGCATACCCTGAAGAAGTACTGCTCTTCTCTCCAACAGGATTCTCGTTTGTCTCTCTCCCCCTGTCCACCTTCACTGCTTTCCTTTTCTCTCTCTGTGTTAGACAAGGTATTTACTAAGACTCGCTTCCACAGCCACATTTCCTTCCTCAGTGACTGTCTTCGCCTCCAACTTACTCCACGTGGATTTCACTTAGATTCCATCCTGCATGCAGACTCCAGGATTACAGGTACTTGCATTTTTCTAATTTGATGACTATTTTGGTGCAGCTTCATGCTCTCGTCCTGACCTGGAAAAATTCATAAACTTCGCTTCCAGTTTCCATCCCTCCATCACCTTCACCTGGTCCATCTCCGACACTTGCCTTCCTTTCCTTGACCTTTCTGTCTCCATTTCCGGCAATAGTCTATCCAATAATATCCATTACAAGCCCACTGACTCCCACAGCTATCTGGACTACAGCTCTTCTCACCCTACGTCCTATAAGAACTCTATCCCTTTCTCTCAGCTCCTTCTCCTCCACTCAGCTTTGACAAAGGGTCAGTTAGACTCGAAACATCAGCTCTTTTCTCTCCTTACAAATGCTGCCAAACCTGCTGAGATTTTCCAGCATTTTCTCTTTTGGTTTCAGATTCCAGAATCCGCAGTAATTTGCTTTTATAATTATTATTGTGATGTCATTCACTTTGGAAGGTCAAATTTGAATGCAGAAGACAAGGTTAAAGGCAGGATTCTTGACAGCATGGAGGAACAGAGGGATCTTGGGGTCCATGTCCATAGATCCCTCAAAGTTGCCACCCAGGTTGATAGAGTTGTTAGGAAGGCATATGGTGTGTTGTTTTTCATTAGCAGGGGCTTTCAGTTTTAGAGTCACAAAGTTATGCTGCAGATCTATAGAGCCCTGGTTAGACCACACTTGGAATATTGTGTTCAGTTCTGGTCGCCTCGTTATGGAAAGATATGGAAGCTTTAGAGAGGGTGCAGAGGAGATTTACCAGGATGCTGCCTGGACTGGAGGACATGTCTTATGAAGAAGGGTTGAGGAAGCTAGGGCTTTTCTCATTGGAGCAAAGAAGGATGAGAGGTAACTTGATAAAGGTGTACAAGATGATGAGAGGCATAGATAGAGTGGATAACCAGAGACTTTTCCCAAGGCAGAAATGTCTATCACAAGGGGGCATATTTTTAGGTAATTGGAGGAAGGTTTAGGGGAGATATCAGAGGTAGGTTCTTTACAGAGAGAGTGCTAGATGCGTGGAATCACTGCCAGCAGTGGTCGTAGAGTCAGATACGTTAGGGACATTTAAGCGACGCTTGAATAGGCACATGGATGATAGTACAATGAAGGGTATGTAGGTTAGTCTGATCTTAGAGTAGGATAAAAGGTCGGCACAACATCGAGGGCTGAAGGGCCTGTACTGTGCTGTACTGTTCTATGTTCTAAGTTCTCCAGGCCTGCAAGGGAGCAATTGAAAGTGGACTTTCATTCCTAAAGGTAGTAAATTATTGGTAGAAACTTCTAAACAAATTAAAATTAAGTATTTATTTTCTTACCTTTTTTCTCTGACATTTTGTCTCTTAATCCAATTTTCTTTATTTCTATTCCTGTACCTGATCTTGTTCTGAAATACTCATGAAAATTCACCCTTCTACTCTGCCATTTCCTTATTTATTCATTCATCCCTACATCCTGAGTTAATTAGGGAGCCGGTTGATCCCATCATTCAACAAGATTCCAGATAAGATTCTAGCCAAGTACAGGGTGAAAAGTTATAAACTGAAGCGTGAAGGAAGAAGTCCAATTAATGTGGCAAATTAGACAATATTCTGCATCAGCAAAATCTAAGCTAATATTTATTCAGGTAAACAGAACTATTCGGGAAAATCAATGACTGAGACAGTTAAATTATACAACAGTAAATGTTGGTAATTAAACTGCAATAATTTTTCCTTGGTCCACGGAGTAGATACAGAGAAAACAATACCTAATTAATTGTGTTGATTGACCTGACCCCACTGCTTGCCATTACACAGTTCATCAAGCAGAAAGGAAGTGGAATAGATTGGATCAAATGTGAGAAATGCTAACCTGAGCCGTGATCTTTCCTCAAACAGTGGGTAAGTTAAACTTTGATCTCTTGTTTGAGAAGGATTATTGTGCAACGTAGCCTCATTCAATTGACTGGCTAAGGGGTTGCAAGAAAGATCAGCGTTAACTGAAAGCATTGATTCTTTCACAGGACTGATATTTTAACATAGACCATGTTCTTCATCTTGGGCTGGAGAAGCAAATAGAGATTTAGTTATAACAACTGTAGGATTTAACTATTCAATTAGCACATTTTTCATGAGGCACCTTTTGCACGTCTTGCTTATTTTTTGATCATGTCTATCTGGAAGCTTTTGTTACACCAGTGGTGTCTTATGTAATTCGACTTGACATAAAGGGGGGGGCGAGCAATGAGTTGAGGGAATATAATACCTTCTGTTTAGTTACAAAGCAATTTCTGTCACAAACTATCATGTAGCCTCCATTCTGCCAGTTCTGGATGTTTCTGGTTTATTTGTTCTTAATTCTGAAACAGTGTTAGAACTGCACTGCAGTTGTAAACAACAGATAACGAGTGTTACGTGACTCATTAAAAAAAACTCTTACAACCACCAATCATAAACTTGCCAAGCCTCACTCATTCCAAATGACAGTCACCTTATTTGGCTTTATTTCTTGTCTCCAGTTCTTCTTCTCCTCAGTGGTTAATGTAAGCACAGTACATTGTTTCATGTTTCAATTGTACATCTCAAAGTATTCCAGTGTCACTGTATACTCAAAACTGACCCAAAGTAGATGCTTGAACTTCAGGTGTCAAATAAACAGTACAAGTAGAGATGGCTGGATAACCAGTTTGTATTATCAAGTGGTACCAACCGCATGGGTTCAATTCCTGGATGAGCTGAGGTTACCATGAAGGTGTTGTTTTCTCAATCTCCCAAGGTATTGTGATCCTCAAGTGAAATGACCACCAGTCATCTCTCTTTCTAATGAGAGAGCAGCTCTCTGGGACTGCAGGACCATTTTTTTTACAAGTACATGTGCATTTGAAAATTTATTTCATCAACTTATAATATCAATTTAATGTTACAACAGCTTACATACATAATAACCTTATGTATAATTTTTAACTAAGCTTGTAGTCACTTGTCCTAAAACGGCTTTATTTGGTTCACAGTAAAATTTTGTTTGCTAATCGCTCCTTTGAAACAAGGGTAATTCCAAAATCTCATAAGACTGACCCCACTCTTCACTTCCTTTTGAACTTTCAAAACTTACTTGGGGCACAATATTCTTTTCAATTCATAAAGAATGGAGAAGTTAATGTAATGAGTAGCCAAATGCCCTATTACTGTTCCTATGCTAAATGTTGATGGGTGTTGTTCCACATATTGGGATTCTTAAGAAAACAGCCTCAAGTCCCTCAACTTTTCCTCATTGGACTTTCCCTCCATACTAGCCAACATCCTAGTAAATCTCCTCTGAACCCTTTCCAAAGCTTCCATATCCTTCATATAATGTGGTGACCAGAACTGTATGCAATATTCCAAGTGCGAGCGCACCAGAGTTTTGTACAGCTACAGCATGACCTCACGGTTCCAAAACTCAGTCTCTCCACATAAAAGTGAACACACCATATGCCTTCTTGACAGCTCTATCAACCTGGCTTGCAACTTTGAGGGATCTAAGTACATGGACACCGAGATCTCTCTGCTCATCTCCATTATCAAGAATCTTACCATTTGCCCAGTACGCTGCACTCCTGTTGCTCCTTCCAAAGTGAATCACCTCACACTTTTCCACATTAAACTCCATTTGCCACCTCTCAGCCCAGCTCTGCAGCTTATCTATGTCCCTTTGTAACCTACAATATCCTTCGTCACTATTCACAACTCCACCGACCTTAGTGTCATCCGCAAATTTACTAACCCATCCTTCTACGCCCTCACCAAGGCCTTTTATAAAAATGACAAACAACAGTGGACCCAAAGCAGATTCCTGCGGTACAACACTAGTAACTGAACTCCAGGATGAACATTTCCCATCAACCGCCACCCTCTGTCTTCTTTCAGCTCACCAATTTCTGATCCAAACTGCTAAATCGCCCTCAATCCCATGCCTCCGTATTTTGTGCAGTAGCCTACCATGGGGAACCTTATCAAACGCCTTACCAAAATCCATATACACCACATCAACAGCTTTACCCTCATCCACCTGTTTGGTCACCTTCTCAAAGAACTCAATAAGTTTTGTGAGGCATGGCCTACCCTTCTCAAAACCGTGTTGACTATCCTTAATCAACTTATTCTTATCGAAATTATTATAAATCCTATCGCTTATGACCTTTACCAACATTTTACCCACAACCAAAGTAGGGCTCACAGGTCTATAATTCCCAGGGTTGTCCCTACTCCCCTTCTTAAACAAAGAGAAACATTTGCTATCCTCCAGTTTTCTGTACTATTCCTGGAGACAAAGACGACATAAAGATCAAAGCCAAAGGTTCTGTAATCTCCTCCCTGGCTCTCCAGAGAATCCTAGGATAAATCCCATCTGGCCCAGGGGGTTTATCTATTTTCACACTTTCCAGAATTTCAAACACCTCCTCCTTGTGAACCTCAATCCCATCTAGTCTCGTGGCCTGTTTCTCAGTATTGCCTTCGACAACATTATCTTTTTCCAGTGTGAATACTGACAAAACATATTCATTTAGTGCTTTCCCTATCTCCTCTGACTCCATGCACAACTTCCCACTGCTATTCTTGATTGACCCTAATCTTACTCTAGTCATTCTTTTATCCCTTATATACCAAGAGAAAGCTTTAGGGTTTTCCCTGATTCTATCCATCAACAACTTCTCATGTCCCCTCCTCACACGTCTTAGCTCCCTCTTTAGGTCTTTCCTGGCCAACTTGTAACTCTCAATCACCCTAACTAAGCTTTTACATCTCATCCTAACATAAGCCTTCTTCTTCCTCTTGACAAGAGATTCAACTTCCTTACTAAACCCTGGCTCCATCGCTCGACAACTTCCTCCCTGTCTGACAGGTACATGCTTACTAAGGACACACAGTAGCTATTCCTTGAATAAGCTTCACATTTCTATTATGCCCATCCCCTGCAGTTTCCTTCCCTATCCTAAATCTTGTCTAATCGCATCATAATTGCCTTTCCCCCAGCTGTAGCTCTTGCCCTCTGATGTATACCTATCCCTTTCCATCATTAAAGTAAATACAATTGAATTGTGGTCACTATCACCAAAATGCTCATCTACTTCCAAACCTAACAGCTGGCCAGGTGCATTACCCAGTACCAAATCTAATGTGGCCTCGCCCCTTGTTGGCCTGTCTACATACTGTGAGAGAAAGTGAGGGCTGCAGATGCTGGAGATCAGAGCTGAAAATGTGTTGCTGGAAAAGTGCAGCAGGTCAGGCAGCATCCAGCATTCTCCTGTTCATTGGATGCTGCCTGACCAGCTGCGCTTTTCCAGCAACACATTTTCAGCTCTGTCTACATACTGTGTCAGAAAACCCTCCTGCACATAATGGACAAAAACTGACCCATCCAAAGTATTTGATATAGTATAGTATTCCCAGTCAATATTTGGGAAGCTAAAATGCCCCATAACAACTATCCTGTCACTCTTGCTCCTATCGAGAATCATCTTTGTTATCCTATCCTCTAAATCTCTGGAACTATTCAGAGACCTGTAGAAAACTCAGAACAGGGTGACCTCTCCTTTCCTGTTTCTGACCTCAGCCTATACTACCTCAAATGGTCTTTCTGCAACCGTAATACTGTCCTTGACTAACAATGCCACATCCCCACCTCTTTTACTAGCTTCTCTGTTCTTATTGAAACATCTAAATCCCAGAACCTGCAATAACCATTCGTGTCCCTGCTCTACCCATTTCTCTGAAATGACCGTAACATCGAAATCCCAGGTACTAACCCATGCTGCAAGTTCACCCACCTTATTCTGGATGCTCCTGATATTGAAGTAGACGCACTTCAAACCAACTTTTTGCTTACCAGTGCTCCCTTGAGACCCTGAAACCTTATTTCCAAAGTCCCTACTCTCAACCTCCTCTATACTTGAACTACAGTTTCGGTTCCCATTCCCCTGCTGAATTAGTTTAAACCCACCAGAACAGCATTAGCAAATGTCCCCCCAGGATATTGGTACCCCTCTGGTTCAGGTGAAGACCATCCTGTTTGTAGAGGTCCCACCTACCCCAGAAAGAGCATCAATTATCCAGGAATCCCATACCCTCCCTCCTGCACCATCCCTGTAGCCATGCGTTCAACTCCTCTCACACTATTCCTCGCCTTGCTAACACATGGCACAGGCAAAAAAACAGAGATAACAACTCTGTTTGTTCTAGCTCTAAGCTTCCACCTTCGCTCCCTGAATTTCTGCCTTAAATCCCCATCTCTATTCCTACCCATGTTGTTGGTTCCTATGTGGACCACGACTTGGGGCTGTTCCCCCTCCTGCGCAAGGGTCCTGAAAATACCATCAGAGACATCATGAACCCTGGCACCTGGGAGTCAACACACCAACCATGAGTGTCTCTCGTTCCCACAGAACCTCCTATCCGTCCCCTTAACTATGGAGTCCCCAGTGACCAATGCTTTGCTCCTCTTCCCCTTCCCTTCTGAGCAACAGACACAGACTCTGTGCCAGAGACCTGTACCCCATTGCTAATCCCTGGTAAGTCATCCCCCCCCAACAGTATCCAAAATAGTATACTTGTTGTGGAGGGGAACGGCCACAGGGGATCCCTGCACTGCCTGCCAGCTCCCTTTCCATCCCCTGACAGTAACCCATCTACCTTCTTGTATCTGAGGTGTGACTACCTCCCAGTAACTCCTCTCAATAACCCCCTCTGCCTCCCGAATGATCCAAAGTTTATCCAGCTCCAACTCCAGGTCCAGTTCCCTAACGTAGTTTGAGGAGCTGAAGTTAGGTGCACTTCCTGCAGATGCAGTCAGCAGGGACACTGGTGGTGACTCTTACCTCCCACATTCTGCAGGAGGACCATTCAACTGCCCTAACCTGCATTCCCACTATTCTAAACTCCCAACGAGCCTACTGAAAACTAAAAGGGAGGGAATAAAAGACTAGTCACCTTATCAATCCGGCACACAGAACCTTTTTTTTTGGTTAGAGGAGGAGGTTGGGTGGGAGACCCTACCCAAGTTGTGTTTCGGTTAAAGCAACAGCCCAGATATGAAGCCTGACTTACCCAGCAGTACCGTGCCCACTTCTGCTCAGCGTGCACTCTGTGTATACAAGAGGTAAGTTTTTAAACTTTACTCCTACCTCTGTTGGGCCTCTGGTCCTCGCTGTTGCTTCTCCCACTGCAACTGCAAAAACAAATTAGGAAAGAGTTCCAGGATTTTGATTCATTAACCCTGAAGGAATGCTTCCAAGTCAGGATGCTGAATGACCTGCAGGGGAATGTGCAGGTGATGGTGTTCCCACATATCTGTTGCCCTTATTCTTCTCAATGGTAGACGTTGAGAGTTTGGAAGAGGTGCTGAAGGAATATGAGTGAGTGTTTGTAGTGTATCTTGTAGATTACACACACAGCTATCCTTGAGCATCTGTGGTGGTGAGTGTGGATGTTCGTGGATGTGGAGTCAATCAAGCGAGCTGCTTTGTCATGAATGGTGTCAAGCTTCTTGAGTTGGAGCTGCACTCATCCAGGCAAGTGAGGGGTATTCCATCCCACTGTTGATTTGTGCCTTATTGGATGATGGACAGTTTTGGGGAGTCAGGAGTTTGATTAGATTAGATTACCTACTGTGTGGAAACAGGCCCTTCAGGCCAACAAGTCCACACTGACCCTCTGAAGAGTAACCCATCCAGTCTCATTTCCCTCTGACTAATGCACCTAACACTATGAGCAATTTAGCATGGCCAATTCACCTGGCCCTGCACATCTTTGGACTGTGGGAGGAAACCAGAGCACCCGGAGGAAACCCACACAGACACGGGGAAAACGTCTGTGTGGAGGTTGCACAGTTGCCCGAGGCTGGGATCGAACCTGGGACCTTCTGGCTGTGAGGCAGCAGTGCTAACCACTGAGCCACTGTGCTGTGAGTTACTCTCCCCAGTAATCCTAGTCTCTGATGTGTTTTTTGCAGCCACAGTATTATACAATGACTTCAGTTCAGGTTTCAGTCAATGGTAATCCCCAGGATGCTGATAGTGAAGGATTCAATAACATCAAATCTATTAAATGTCATGGAGTGATGGTTAGATTCTTTTCTGTTGAAGATGGTCGTTTCATGGTCTTCCCCCGACAGTTTACCTTATAGAAATTTGTAGCAGCTTTGGAAACTGGCTCAAGTTGTATTGGGCTCCCAGGAATGCTGCAGGAATCCTGACTAGTATTTAATAGTGAAACTTCTATTGGGAACAGAGCTGGGAATAGTTCTGCACCATTTTAACTCCTCCTCATCATCTTCCCTGATCAGGAAAGGTTTGATTCCTGGCCCAGATAAATATAAAGATCTAGTTGTATAAATAATATTTATAACATAACACAACAAATAAATAAAGCTTAAAATAATTCAACAAAGAAAACACTGGATTTTCCCAGGAAGTCAGTGGTCATTTCATGCAGACATCTCAAAGTAACTGCCTCCACACAATGTTGTAGGGGAAAGTGAGGACTGCAGATGCTGGAGAGTCAGACTCTTGCCTGCTATATTTCTCTCTCTCTCTCTCTCACTCACCTCGGTGGGTGCTCAACTTGAATTGAGCTGTGTGCCCCAGATTCTACCATCATTAATAATGTGTTACAATTCTATGATGTAAGTATTTTTCTAAAGCTAGAATTTAAATCACATTTTTATTGGTTCTTGAGATGGTGATGAGCCATCTTCTTATATTGTTACCTGCTATAACTATTGCCGTCATTTCTTCATGCAGATGGATAGAGTAAATAGTCATGAAATATTCACAGTTCTATGTGGAGAGAACAGAAAAGTGGGACCCACTTAGCCCTAATAAACTGCACATATAACTCTGCGCTTATCATTCTATAATTCTATGACCTTACCTATCTTGGCTTCACCCAGGAGGACCAGTTCCAAAAACGTACAACTCAGATGGCCTCCTTCTTCAAGGACCGCAATTTCCCCCCCGACGTGGTCGACGATGCCCTCCACCGCATCTCTTCCACTTCCCGATCCTCCGCCCTTGAACCCCGCCCCCCCAACCGCCACCAGGACAGAACCCCACTGGCCCCCACCT
>NC_057728.1:59638279-59655753 GCF_004010195.1 Chiloscyllium plagiosum | reverse complement strand
GAGTATTGCAGAACAGGCCTCACAAAACACACTTTCCTCATTCCTGAAGAAGGGCTTATGCCCGAAACGTCGATTCTCCTGTTCCCTGGATGCTGCCTGACCTGCTGCGCTGTTCCAGCAACACATTTTCAGCTCTGATCTCCAGCATCTGCAGTCCTCACTTTCTCCTCAAAGATTTTTTTCACTCTAAGACAGTACATGATACAAGTAACAACAATTTGCATTTACATAGTTTGTTGAATGTAATAAAATGTCGAAATGAACATCTCAGTTGTCAGGCTATTTCTCACTGTACTCAAAAGTCAAGATAAATGAGCATAATCTTGGTCTGCCAATAACATGAACACTGTGGATTGCTACCTAACAAAAGTATCATGTCTGCTTCTTGGCTATTGATTAACAGCTATTGATGGGGATAGTAATGATGATTCTGAATATCAGTCTAATTCCTGAAGAATTCCTGAAGATGGGCTCATGCCCGAAACTTCGATTCTCCTGCTCCTTGGATGCTGCCTGACCTGCTGCGCTTTTCCAGCAACACGTTTTCAGATCAGTCTAAGGTAATCTCTTTCTGTACATCAGGTTGATATTGTTGTGTGTGGGTTCCTTCAAGTCTGAAATGGGTCAGTGTGCATTAGTGTAGCCACTTTCTGATCTATCTAGAAGAATCGTATTCAGTAAACAAGGTGATGTTTATTGCATCACTGGTTACAGGAACATGATGTTTGTAACTACAGGCATTGTTTGGAGTGCACTCGCCTCAGGATCCTTCTTTGTGCTGACCAAGTCCCCATGACCTAATCACAGTGGTATAATCAAATATTAACCATTTTGGACCACTTCAACAGCATGAGAAGCACAAATTTCCACACTGAAATAATTCCACAGAGGTTAGTACCCTATCATCAACTCACTGAGACATAATATATAATCCTTACAGTGTGGAAACAAGCCATTTGACCCAACAAATCCACATCAACCCTCTGAAGAGTAACCCACCCAGACCAATTACCCTAACCTATTACTCTACATTTACACCAAACTGATGCATCTTACTTACATATCCTTGCACACTATGGGCAATTTAGCACGGCCAATCCACCTAACCTACGCATCTTTGGATTGTGGGAGGAAACCGGAGCACCCGAAGGAAACCCATGCAGACATGGGGAGAATGCGCAAACTCCATACAGGCAGTTGCCCGAGGCTGCAATCAACCTGGGTCCCTGATGCTGTGAGGCAGCAGAGCTAACCACTGTGCAACTGTGCCTTATTGACACATGAACAGTCCTTGACCTTAGTACTGCCTCTTCAGAGTCAGCTGTCAGAGTGGCACTGTCTCTGGCACTCCTCTTTTTATCTGTCAGCCAGGGCCCCCTAATTGGGCCAGATTAAAAATGCCAATCAGGGAACTCATATTCTATGAGGTCCAGCTGACTGACCTCGTTACAGTCACTACATCTCTCCCCCTCCAAGGACAAAGGCTGGTCTTTTTCTTGGAGAGCATCCTGGGGTGTTTTAGCACTGGGTCAAGTTCTACTAATTTGGCATCTGATACGGGTGGTGTGTAACTCAAGGGAAATTGCCTCTTGAGCCGGGTGTGCCTTGGTAGAATTGCACCTTCTTCTTTCGGCAGCAAAGGTGTTGAGGCAGCTCTATCCATCATGCCCATGTGAGGACTCATCAATGCTGGATGGATAGGATGGACCCACAGGTTCCTTCAGTCTTTCTATGTTCTGAGGGGCAGGGCACATTTTGCTCCCATACCGTTTGCAAATTTGCAACTTTCATGTGGTCCAGATGTTTTTTCAGGACTGTCACACCTATCCAAACTTTATGTCACTAGTCCTGACCTCGCACTAACCGTGTTTCTTACCCATGCAAGGCCATTCCCGTGACTCATATACCAAGCTTTGTCCTCTGTATCAACTGTCTCGCTCACTTGGCAGAATCCTGTGTCTCTTGCATTGGTGTTCCTGATGCTGTTTCAACCTCTCTCCTCCAACACCTAGTCTTAACCAGATTTAATCTGGTATGGTTTCTTCTACCTATCAGCAACTCTGCAGTTGCTATCTCTGTAGTTGCATGTCAGGGGAGACCCTATAATCAAATAAGAACCATGACAGCTTGCAATCTGGTGAGGCTATCAGCTGTTTCTTCAAGCCAGGCATCAAAGTTTGGACTGCCTTTTCTACCAGGCCACTGGATGGTGGATATCTGGAGCTGTCCTTAGATGTCGAATCCCGTTGAAATGAGGATAATGCAATTTAAATGCACTCCAATACTGCACTCCGCTATGCCAACACCTTAAAGTATGATAGCTGTTTCTTTCATTTAAATCTATGGCTTTTCTATGTGACCATTTCCAAGGCTGACCTTTTTTTTAGGAGTTGACGTACAGGTGCCAAAATGGAGGCCAACATGTGTATGAACTTTCTGTAAAAACTTACCAGCCCAAGAAATGACTTTTGGATGTTCATGGGAGCCGGGCACCTTTTATCACCCTCACATAATCTTGTAACAGGTGTAATCTGATCTTGCAAAATCTTTAGCCCAAGTGGGTCACTTAGGTGTCCTGGAACACATGTTTCCCTCCTAAGACGTATACCCACCTTGGAGAAATGTCACAGAGCTATTTCCAAGTTCTCAAAGCATTTCTTATTGGGGTTTTTTTTTGTTATTTAAAAGTTACAGAGTCTATTTCTGTTCAGTCCAATCAGAGCATGCAGAACATAAAATCAAGCTAAAATAGCCCCACCTACCCATTCTTGGCCTATCTCTCCAATCCTTTCCTATTCATGTATCTATCCAAATACCTTTTAAATACTGTAATTGTATTCACATCCATCACTTCCTCAAGAAGTTCATTCCAAACATGAACTACTCTCTATGTAAAGAAATTTGTCCCTCATGTCTTTTTAAAGGCTTTCTCCTCTCACTTTAAAAATGTATCCCTCTTGTCTTGATACACCCTATTCTAGGAAAAAGACAACTACCATAACACCATTTATACCTCTCATTATTTTATAAAATTATATCAGGTTTTGTTTCAACTTCCTACACCTCAGTGAAAAAAAGTCTCAGCCTATCCAGCCTTTCTTTGTAACTCAAATCTTCCACATGCAGCAACATCCTGGTAAATCTCTTCTGAACCCTCTCCAGCTTAATAATATCCCTTCTATAACTGGATGACCAGGACAAGATACAGTATTCCAGAACAGGCCTCACCAATGTCCTGTACAACCTCAAAATGACTTTCCAACTCCTATATTCAAAGGACTGAGCAACGAAGGCATGCATGCCAAATGCCTTTTTAACCACCCTATTCATATGTGATGCAAACTTCTAAGAATTATGTATGTGCAGCCCTGGGTCCCTCTGTTCTACAACACTACCCAAAGCCCTACCATTAATTGTGTAAGCCCTACCCTTGTTTGTTGTACCGAAATGCAATACCTCGCATTTATCCAGATTGAACTCCATCTGACACTTTTCAAGCTCATTGCCCCATTTGATCAAGGTCCCCCATGTAATCTTTGAAAAACTTCTTCACTGTCCATTATACCACCAATCTATGCAAATGTGATGCATCTAGCAGCTTAAATAGACCTTGCAAAGTGTTCTCCATCATCCACTGAAAAATTGACAGGCTTATAATATCCCAAGCGGCAGTCTTGTTTATGGATACGAGCCCTTATGCGTATTAAGGGTAGCATATTTCTGGGAATCCTTGACTAAAAGCAATTGCAAGTAAGTGTGGCTCATAACCAGCTTTGTGAAAGACAGTCCCCCTGCCAGCTTTGTGTATAAATCCTCTAATGAGGGATTGGGTATTTATCCAGCTGCTGAAAGCAGTTTACTGTTTATTTAAAATTCTAAAGGCAAACCAATCCATTGGGCTTCCCAAATGAATGACTTATGCTGCCCATTCCGCAAACTGGACTGGTTTGATGATTCCTTTACTTTCTAGCCTCCTAATTGCTGTCTCTACCTTTACCCGTAAAGCAAATGCCACTGGGTGGGGCTGCCAGAATCATGGAATCACTCCCTTATCAACATGCAAGGTGGCCTTGGCTCCTTTGATAGACCCTAGACCTTTTTGGGTGAATCTTTGCCCCATTGGGCCCATCACTGGTAACGGAACCAACTGCTTCTCATAAGAAACTGGAACAGAAGTTGTGCCCTCAATCTGCAAAGATTCCCAGAATAGGTTCTCAGCCTAGTCAAGGTGTTGTGCAAAGTTAAGGGCTGGAGTCCAGACCAAGTTTTGTTGAAAACGAGTTCTGTAATCACCGATATGACCACCCTGGTATCATCCTCCATTAGAACAGGATAAGTATTTATTCAAACATTTATTTTGGTTGGTTCTGATTTGGGAGTTGCTAAGCAATTTAACAGTTTCAAACCAAATGTAGGTGGACATTCCAGGGTATGAACTCTACTGAATACTCTCCTGGATATTGGCCTTCAAGTTATCTCACTCAATTTAGGTCTAGTAGGGTTCCTTAGTTGTCGCAAGTCCACATACCAGCAGCAACTACAATGGCTTTGTTTTAGACTTTTGCAGTGGGCTGACCTCGAGTCTCTCTATTCAGGATATATAATTGCCTTCATACAAATGGTGTTCCCCACCGGGCACTAGCAAGGGTGTCCACTTCCACTGGAATACCCTGCAACTCATATGCTCCACTTGCTGCATTTTCCAATGCTAAAGTCAGTTGTAGACCCTGTTTGAAGTCCATAGTAGGTGAAATTGCATGGTTACATCATTAATCTGATATACTAAATGGTCTCTCAGCATCTCATTAAGGGTTAAACCAAAGTCACAGGCTTCTGCCAGTCACCTTAACTGAACCAAAAATCCTGATACAGATTTCCCTGGCTCTTGAATAGCTGAGTAAAAGCGACAGCATCTCAGAATTAGAGGAGGTTTGGGGTCTTAATATTCCTTAACTAAATATGTCAACTCTTGAAAGGTTTCAGTATCTGGTACCTCAGGGAAAGTTAGGCTCCTAATAACACAAAAAGCTAAGGTTACACATGCTGTCAGGAGAATTACTCATTGCTTTCCACCTGCAACAATTTTGTTTGCCTGGAAAAATTAGCACTTTGTTTCGACATACTGGGCTCAGTTCTTGGCACTTGGTTAAATGAGTCAAGTTTCCCAAACAAAGGCATGATCTGAGAAATGCTTACCCCCAACTCAAAGACAACTGTTGAGAGTAAGTTTCTTCTGGCACGTGCTTTACGCTTGTCATGACTAAATTAATACCATAGAGGCCGGTATCCCGTCACCAAGTTACCCTGTATTTACACATGAACAGTCCTTGACTTTAGTACTGCCTCTTCAGAGTCATAGAGTTGTGCAGCATGAAAACAGACCCTTTGACCAACTCATCCATGTTGACCAGATATCTTAAATTAATCTAGTCCTATTTGCCAGCATTTGGCCCATACCCCTCTAAACCCTTGCTGTTCATGTACCCTCCATGCCTTTAAATGTAATTGTACCAGCCTTCACCACATCCTCTGGCAGCTCATTCCATGCATGCACCACCCTCTGCATGAAAACTTTGCCCCTTAGGTCCCTTTTAAATCTTTCTCCTCTCACCTTAAACCTGTGCCCTCTAGTTTTAGACTCTCCTACCCTAGGAGAAAGACCTTGGCTATTCACCATACGCACACCCCTCCTGATTTGACAAACTTCTGTAATGTCATCCCTCAGCACCCAACACTCCAGGGAAAATAACCCTAGCCTATTCAGCCTCTCCCTATAGTTCAAACCCTCCAATCCTAGCAGCATTCTTGTAAATCTTTTTTGCACCTTTTCAAGTTTAACAACATCTTCCCTACAGCAGGGAGACCAGAACTGAATGCAATATTCCAAAAATGGCCTAACCGATGTCCTTCATGCATCTCAATTCCTATACCAAATGCACTGACCAATAAAGGCCAGTGTACCAAATGCTTTCTTCATTACTCTGTCTACATGTGATTTCACCTTCAACAAGCTATGAACCTGTACTCAAAAACCCTTTGTTCAGCAACATTCTCCAGTGTCCTACCATTAAGTGTATAAGTCCTGCCTGGTTTGCCCTACCAAAATGCAACACCTCGCATTTAGCTAAATTAAATGGGAATGGACACAGTTTGGCCCCCTGCCTACTGCTACCTAGATTTACAAGCTATAGGAACCCCCACCAGTGCATGGTGAGTCCGTTACCTGCAGCTAGGCAGCCTCCCTGTGGTGATGTGTTGAGGATTCATGGGCCAAAGAGGGACTTCCCAAAGACAATGGCTGACCTCGATCTACAATCCAGATCCACACATTTTGTATCGGCAATGTACATGTAGTAGGTAAATCCTTCTCCGGAACCATATGATTTGGTGTGACACTCAATTGTACTAAATTGATGAGACACAGGAATATTTGTACCACAGTTCAATACAGACCCAGCATGTGACATTGTGTATCAATTTATGCCTTCTGTCTGCTGCAAATATGGCTTTGCTTTTCCGTGAAAGCATAGCTTAATTTATTCTGCAGAATAAAGTCCGATTTAAACATGAAGAATCATGGTAAAATTGCTTGTTTACTTTCATCTCTTCTTAATAGGCTGTTACTGCTTTCTGTACTTTTGCAACAAATAATAATTATTGGAGGACAAAGGAGCGCCAATCGAACTGAGTCCACTGCTGTGTTCTGCAGCTGGAAGACAATATAAACACAAAGCAGCTTGTTATTATTAATAAGTTGACGGCAAAAGCAAGATGCTAGAAATCCTGCAGCATGTAACTCACCTCCTGACTCCCAAAGCCTGTCCACTATCTACAAAACTCATGTCAGGAGTGTGATGGAATACTCTCCTCTTTTCCTGATGAGTGTCGTTCAAACAATGCTCAAGAGGCTTTACATCATTCAGAACAAAGCAGCTCCCTTGACTGGCTCCACATCCAGAAACATTCACTCCCTCCACCACCGATGCTCAGTGGCAGCAGGATGTACCATCTACAAGATGAGTTCTTAGACAGCACCTTCCAAACCCATGACCATGACCATCTAGAAGGAAAAGGGCAGCAGATATATGTGAACACATCACCTGCAAGTTCCCTTCCAAGCCACTTACCATCCTGATTTGGAAATATTGTTCCTTCAATGTTGTTGGGTAAAAGTCCTGAAATTCCCTTCTTAACTGCCTACCTACAGAACATGGAGTGCAGCGATTCAAGAAGGCAGCTCACCACCATCTTCTCAAGGACAAATAGGGACAGGCAATAAATGCTGCCCAGCCAGCAACATCCACATTCCATGATTGACCAAAATAAAATTTACAACATGACAGGCAAGTATAGAATAGACTATTCAGTCCATCAAGCCAGCATCAATCTGCTCCTCAATGAAACATCAGATCTAATTTCTATATCATTCCTCACATGTGTGCATTGCAAATTGAATTTCTCACGAATGAGGGTATAAATTTAACTAAGAAAGAATAATGTAAAAATGCATCATATATTAACATTATTCTTCTCTGCATACTCGCATTAGCTAACCAATCCTCAACAAAGCTACACTAGAATGCAGGCCAGATCACAAAGCTTGAAATCCTACAAATAAAATGAGCTCATATTTATACTAAATATGAAAAAACTCTTTTTTTCATTTCTCACTTTCATAACTTGTCACCCCTACTGCATCCAAACAAATTAAGGCAACCCAGAAGTTTGACTGAATTCAATCCTGTCTGATGCATAATAGAGTGGTACTTCTCCTCTTCCTTCTCACATAGTTCGTTCCTCAGTGAAATATTTAAATGGTAAGACTTATTAGTAATTCAGTGTCTTTAATGTTGGAATAGTCCACTGGTTTGAAATTTTGATACAACTTCAATTCTATATTCCCCTCACTTTAATATTCTCTTCCCTACCTCCATAGAGCTGTTGAATTAGTTAATCTATCTTTGTTACTTCATTAATGTTATATATTTGTATGTTTTTAAACTTGATTACTTATTCTTTATATTAATATTTTGGGGCAATTCATGTCACTATTCAGCCTTCAGGCTGTAAATGTGTTTTTATGATGCAATTATTATAACAATTCTAGGCCAAATGCTGACAAATGTGACTAAGTCAGATTCAGGTGTCCGATCAGTATGGATGAGTTGGACTGAAGGGTCTGTTTCTATGCTGTATGACTTTATAATTCATGCACATTTTATTTTTCCAATAAGAAATTCTACCTTATTGCATCTTTTTTTTGTAGGGTAAAGTAGCCATAGTCTTACCAGACTATAAGACTGCTCTCGTATTAGAGAACGACAAGTGTTGATGGCGAGTTGAACCTGAGGATTACCAGACCGCAGATGATGAGAGAGGTTGAGAAGAAGAGTCCTTCATGGTAAATTCTGGAATTGAACCTGTACAGTTGAACCACAGACTGGCCATCCAGCCAACGGAGCTAACAGATCCCTATTTTAGGATCATAAATCCATTGAAAAAGTATATAAGAAATATTAAACAAACAAAAAAAGAAAATTGCTGGAGAAACTCAGCAGCTTTGGAAGGATCTACGGAGAGAAATCAGAATTAACCTTTTGAGGTTCAGTGACTATTTGTGTGAGAAATTTTGTGTGTTTCCAAGATTGAAGAGCAGAATATATGACATATATGGTTAATGCACAGGATGCTGTGGAAAATATATTTCTTTTCCCTTTGGATAGCCCTGGTTTTTCTTATTTCATATTTTTTTTCATGATGTCAGTGTTTTTGCGAGGGCATGGGACAATGATCCTGACAGGTATTCACTACTTCACTTCTTTGGTAAAGTGTTATGATCCCACTTGATGTTACTACAGGACAGATCAGATTGCAAAATCAAATCTAACCTTATACTTCATATTTTATCTTTTCCTTAACTTACATTGTTTTCTTTCACTGAAACATAAGCACACAAGGCTTCAGATTTGGTTTTAACAATAAAGCAGGAGTCTATTACACAAGAAATGAAAACAGAATAATACAAACTAAGCTATCTATATATAACACAATTTGAAAGACTTAAAAACACATTGCAAAACAAAATCGTATTAATGTACCAACAACATCATGTTAAACAAAACTCCAAAGAAGTTTTAACCCTATTGAAATTATAGGCCTGACTTAACCAGTTCTGTTCAGTTCCAGTCCAGTGAATCTTTTGCCTTTACCACTCACACAAATGTGAACTGAGACTTTCTCAGCCTTTTAGTAATCTACCGAGTTCTGATCAAAAATTTGTGATTTGGAATTTTCATAAGTTAAATTTTATCGCAACTTATTGCCTGAACTGCTCTGAAAAATCTTTTTTTTGGAGAGATTATTCTTGATTCTTACCCCAAACAGGTATCCTTTGACCTATATTTGTTAATTCTTAAACTATATTTGTTTTAAAATTTGCTCGTTCTAGACACTGCTAAGTTAATGGCTGGATGATTTCTGTTTCTGGTTGTAAACTCGTGTATGAACTTCCAATAACACTCCTAGAGGCACAGACTTGTTTAAAACCATGATTCTGGAAAGATGAGTGCAGTGAATCTTTCCTCCCCATTTACTAAAATAGACTAACACTATGAAAGGTGTGTGATTTACATGCATTCATATCATGTTTTAAAAATCTGGATTTTAAACACTTGTTTAAAATCCAGATTTTTAAAACATGATATGAATGCATGTAAATCACACACCTTTCATCAGAATATAAGAAAATAGGAACTAGGATCAGGAGTAGGCAGTTGATCCTCTAGAACAATAGACAATAGACAATAGGTGCAGGAGTAGGCCATTCTGCCCTTCGAGCCTGCACCACCATTCATTATGATCATGGCTGATCATCCTCAATCAGTATCCTGTTCCTGCCTTATTTCCATAACCCTTGATTCCACTATCCTTGAGAGCTCTATCCAACTCTTTCTTAAACAAATCCAGAGACTGGGCCTCCACTGCCCTCTGGGGCAGAGCATTCCACACATCCACCACTCTCTGGGTGAAGAAGTTTCTCCTCATCTCTGTCCTACATGGCCTACCCCTTATTTTTAACCTGCTCCAACATTTAATACAAACATGACAGATTTCATCTCGGCCTCAACTCCCATTCCTGCCCACACTCCATAATCCATTACGTACTTACTAATTAAAAATCAGTCTATATCCTCCATAAATTTACTCAATGTCCCAGCAGACATCACACTCTGGAGATAGCGAATTCCACAGATTCACAACCCTTTGAGAGAAGTAATTTCTCCTCATTTCTGTTTTAAACTTTTATCTTAAAACTATGACTGTTATGAAAGGCAATGGATCTCACGTGTCTATCCATTTATACTTTGCAGCTTTCCAAACACTAATCAATGTGATCGCTTAACTGCAGGGGTTAATTTTGTGTGTGTAAGGGTTAATTTTACATGCATGTATTACTGACAGTGAGTTTAACTACTGTCAATGTACTTTGGAACTTGAGGTACAAATTACACATGATTTTATGATGAACAGAATAGCAAGTATATGTTCTAGAATTTGTTTTACACATTGATATTGATAAGTCCTCCACTAATGACATGTATTCATTTAATTATCATTAAAGACCTGCAAAATTGCCCTTTTGTTAACTAATTCCCAATTTGCATCATAGGAAGACCAGAATTTGAAAGATGTGAGTCCTGTGGTTCATTGCTAAAGATATATTAATTGGGATGAGTAGAAAAAAAATTCAACATTTCATCAAAATAGTGATCAGTCCAAATTTAATTGAGCAGGAAAGGTTATTTGCATTTTTATAAATGGATTTAACATCAAATCACTTGAATGCCAATGAAGCAATCACATTAAAAAAAAACAAGTAAGCAAAAATGAACATTAAGCAATTTATTATTTTTCAAAAATAATCATAATCGCATCACTGTAAAAGAATATCATCTGATTTCGTGTGGTCATGTGGTTCCCCACATACTTCATCATATAATCCTAAAATTAATGGGGAGAATTTTCATTGTGGTGAGGTGGTTTCCTCAATCCTCAGCTACAACTTCAGCAAAAACTTACAGGAACAAAATAAATTACTGCTCTTCTGCCTGTGTTTTGAATGTAGCAAACACACAAAATTAACAATTGTGAAAAAAAGTCATTCACTGCGTTACTTTATAGGGTGGAAAATCATATGGGCTCAAATGGGCAGGCAGTCTGTAAATTTTTGTTCTGGGAGCACTAACTTGTAAAATTGTAACTACAGCATACTGTGGCGAAGTCTTATAGTCATTGCATATAACCCTGATGCGGATTTCCAAGATTTGGAGACCCGGTGTTGAACTGGGGTGTACAAAGTTAAAAATCACACAACACCAGGTTATAGTCCAACAGGTTTATTTGGAAGCACTAACATTCAGAGCACTGCTCCTTCATCAGGTGATTGTGGAGAATAAGATTGTAAGACACCGAATTTATAGCAAAAGTTTACAGTGTGATGCAACTGAAATTATATATCGAAAAAGACCTGGATTGTTTGTTAAGTCTCTCATCTTCTCGAATGACCATGTTGGCATCAGTTCTTTCATATGTAAATCACAAAACTTAAAAAGTTACATGCTGAAGTGCACTTTAACAAATATTCCAAATATTTCCAAAGGCACAATGGAATAAATGTGCCACATAATATGGCCCAAAGCTGTACAGACCATAAAGATATTTCAAGCCAATAAAAGCAAAATGCCATGGATGTTGGGGATTGGAAATAAAAATAAAGTGCTGGAGAAAATCAGCAGGTCTGCAGGAATCTGTCAAGACATAAACAGAGTTAATATTTTGAATTCGACATGATTCTTTTTCAGAACTGTTCTGATGCTCCTGAGTTCCAAAGAAAATCACTGAGCTTGAAATATTAATTCTGTTTCTCTCTTCACAGATTTTGCCAGACCTGCTGAACTTCTTTGGTGCATTCTGACTTTATTTCAATCTTATGTCCACTGATTCAACTAATGTCAGACAAAACAATGACTATAGAGTGCATGGGCAGGACTGCCAGACAGCACAAGAACCAAGTCTGTGGTACCAGAAACAATTCAATAGAAAATAACATTAGGAAGGATTTAAAAGTGGCTAACAATTCTCTACCATCCATTTTGTGCCACTGCCTGAGATCAATTTCACTGATTATGAGTTCAATAATTGAAGGAAGAACCTGTTTTACAATTGCAAACACAAATAGCACAGAGGTCTTACTCTACTCCAATTTAAACTATTGTAATACCCTTGCCAGCTTTTATAGGTGCGCCATCAAGTGCACTCTGTCTGGATATATCACTGTCTGTGTGGCAACTGTATCATTTAAAACCGGAGATGGTTACAGAGAGTTTTTACCTACAGAGAGTGGTGAACTTGGCCTGGTCAATCACAAAGGCCAACCTCCCATCCATAGAATCCATCTACCAGGCCCACTGTCAAGGAAAGGCGGCCGGCATTCTTAGAGATCCATCCCACCCTGGTAACATTTTTCTACAAACTCTGCGATCGGGGAGAAGGTACAGAAGCCTGAACACATGCACTAGTTGGTTTTGAAACAGTTTCTACCCTACTATTGTTAGAATACTGAATAGACTCTCAAACTCATAGAATTCACCTGTACCTGTGTTTTTGTTTTTGCCACTGTTTGCCGATTATTTACTTATCTATGCTAATTAACTCTGTGATCTGCCTGTATTGCTCACAAGACAAAGCTTTTCACCATGCCTCGGTACACATGACAATAAATTCAATTCAATTCAATTCAAGTCAGTTCCACCATAACAATGTCTTGTAAATTCTCTCAGCACTAAAAAACTAGATTGGACATAACTCCTCCTTCTTACTGTGTATGTCCATGGGAATTAGGAGGAAAAGTAGGCCACTCAGCCCCTCTTGCCTGTTTTACTATTCAACAAGATCACGTCAGATGGTGAGAGCTCATAGAACTCCTACAGTGTGGAAACAAGCCACTTGGCCCAACAAGTCCACAACAACCCTCCAAGTCCACAACATCCCACCCAGACCTATTCCCCCACCCTATTACTCAACATTTCCCCTGACTAATGCACCTAACCTACAGGTCCCTGAACACTATGGGTAATTTTGCATGTTCAATTCACCTAACCTGCACATCTTTGGACTGTAGGAGGAAACCAGAGCACCCAGAGGAAATCCACACAGAATGTACAAACTCCACACAGACAGTCACCCGAGGCTGGAGTTGAACCTGGGTCCCTGGCGCTGTGAGGTAGCAGTGCTAACCACTGAGCCACTGTGCTGCCTCTATTAGGTAAAGATCCTGAGACAGTCACTCAGCATCACCAAGTGGAATGGGTGAGGTGAGGATCCCAATGCTGGCAGTCAGCATCACTGAGAAGAGTGGATGAGTTGAGGACATCAAGCCAGGCAGTCAGCATCACTAAAAGGAGAGGGAAAGGTGAGGACCCCCTCACAGGAGGCAGCATCACAGAGTGGAGTGATCAGACTGTCAAAGCCATTTGGCAGAATGCCTCATCGCCAGAACTTTCCAACAAGCACCAAGACATGGCTTGGCTGGTGGTGACAAGGGCTCTGCCTGTGAGATCCTTTATGCACGCCCGGACTCTCAGCCGCACCGCACGCGGCCCTCGAAGCGGCTGCGGGGGGGACGAGACTGTCACACACCTCCTTACGTGTTGAGGGATGCGCTGAAGCTTGGGGCAGCTGCCGCCAAGGCGCGGTGGGGAAAGACCACTGTGTAAAGTCTGCCTGCCTAACGAAGAACAGGGGGCCCATGCAGTCATTTGGGCTCTGCTGACGCCTCAGCTAATTATATGGGCATATGATGGAAAAATGTACAGACCTGTATAAAAATGATAAGTTTTGATCTCTGTATGTACATGATTACATATGTATGGCATGACCATCTGTACAGACCATCAAATTATTTTATGAATAAAGTATATTTTGGAAATAAAAAAAAAGCATCACAGAGTGGAGTGAGCAACCCTATGGCTCTGTGGTTAGCACTGCTGCCTCACGATGACTGTGAAGAAGGTGGAGGAGCGCACACTGGTCGATCGGACAGTGTTCGTGAAGAAGATTTTGCTGGAGTGCTGCGGGTTCGAAGCAGCAGACGTGTACTGCCTGCAGGATTTCCCTGCGGCAGGCTATTTCGACGTGACTTTCAGGAGCGTGAAGAATTGCGAGCAGCTCCTGAAGGTCTTCAAGGAGAAGGCAGGGGAACCTCTGTTCTCCATCTTGTTGGCGGTCCCGTTGTGTGTGCTTCCTGCGCAAAGGAGTCGGGTTGTTACAATCCAGATGTACAACCCTCACGTCCCAGCAGCAGATGTCCTGACCTTCCTGAGAAAATGCGTCCAGGTCGAGGGAGAGAGTACTGATGTGGCTGATCCTTTCAGGATCTGGACCAGCAAACGACAGGTTGGGGTAACCCTGAGGGCCAATGCCAGTGGGAACATCCTCCACCCACCCTCCAGCTTTGCCATCGGAGGAAGCAGAGGTTACCTGACATACGCAGGGCAGCCGAAAGTGTGCCGAACATGCGGGAGGTCAGGCCACATGGCGGCGGATTGTAAGGTGACCGTCTGCCGAAACTGCAAGCAGGAAGGCCACCCGACCAAGGAATGTAAAGAGGTCAAGAACTGTAATCTGTGCGGGGAGGCGGGCCACATGTACAAGGCCTGCCCAAGACGAGGGGCTGCCACCTATGCACAGATGGCCAGAGGTGGCAACATGAGCTGTGGACCGCCTAAGACCAGCAAGGTACCACAAAACAGCAAGGGAACGGTGTCTGGAGGCACCCAGAAGGAAGGGCAGGCTGTAGCGGAGCAGACGGCAGACAGCGGGGAGGTGCAGCAGCTGATCCAAGCTCCTTCAGGACAGACAGAGGAAATGGAAGAGGAGGGAACAAAGGAGGCAGAGGATTGGATTACCGTGAAAAGCAGGAAGAGGAAACCTCCCAAAGCCACCCAGGGAAGGGGGAAGCAAGGATACAGGCAGCTCTTCCGACGGTGAGGATGGGCGCAAGGAGGGTCATCACCAGAGGAAGAGACAGAGCGCCGTGGGGAAAAAGGAGGGCAGCACCACCCAAGCAGGAAAAGACAATCCCTCTGAGGGGATGGGTAAAGGCCTCCCCCCACTCGGCGAGATCCAAGAGGTACCCACCGGCCCACAGCTCCAGGTAACTGGGAGCAGCAGTCCTGTGACAGCCCCGCTGTCAGATGGAGAACTGGACGGTGCGGACCCTGGGCCCGACCCGAAGACACCAGAGCGGGGAAATGGCTCCAGCTTGGAGCCGGACAGCTACCTCAGCCCTGGGAGGGTCCAGCAGTTTGCCGTCACCACAGGGATGCACACAGCTACCCCAGAGGGGCAAGACCAGCAGCAAATGGACATTGGTAACCTCGTAAACTGTTAAAATGGGGATAAGAATTGCCAGCATCAATGTGCGTAGCATCAAATCGGCTACGCGATGTGTTTCTGCGATGGCCTTCCTGGCCAACATTAAAGCTGACGTCCTGTTTCTGCAGGAGTATGGGATACCGCACCTCAGCAGCTACAGGAGATGGTCGAGCCTATAGGCCCATGGGCCGTCTGTTTTGTCGGGGGCAACGATAGCCTCGCCTCCGGCCTGGGTATCTTGTTGCGAGGAGGCAACTTCACCATCTCCGAGGTTAAGGAGGTGGTGGGCGGGCGCCTCCTCATCACTGATGTCATGTACAGGAATGCTCCCCTGAGACTGATTAATGTGTACGCCCCAGTGGGTAAGAGTGAACGGTTGGCCGTCCTGCAGCAGCTTCCACTGTTGCTGGCTACGTCCAGGCCGGTCATTCTGGCCGGAGACTTCATATGTATCATTGATGCAGATGGACAATCCAGCGGGGGGGACAGTAAACTGGACACCACCTCCAGAGCCCTGATGGACACGGTAAAAGATGCCAAGCTGCACGACGTCTTCAGCGCCCCTGCAGACGGAGCGCAGCGTAGATACACCTGGTCACGGGCAGATGGGTCAATCCGCTCAAGGATAGATTACCTGTTTGTGTCCCGAACGCTCTCGGTCAGATCCACCAATGTCAAGCTGGTGTTCTCGGACCACTGCCTCCTGCTGGCCGACTGTCACCTACAGGACGAGCAGCGGGCTGGTAAGGGAACGTGGAAGCTGAACACAAAGCTGTTGACCCCGGGAAACATTGAGGAGCTCAAGAGGGACTACGCAGGTTGGAGAACCGTGAAGCCCCTCTTTGAGTCCCCAGCGGACTGTTGGGAAAAGTTAAAGGGAACATCAAGAGGTTCTTCATCCTGAAAGGTGTTCAGGAGGCGAGAGAGAGAGACGGGGAAAACTGTCCCAGCTCCAGGAAAGTATGCAGAATCTGCTCCTGCTGCAGACAATGGGGGTCGATGTCACGGAGGACCTCAAGGAGGTGAAGGGCCAGCAAACCTCACTCTTTGCCTCGGAGGCCTCCAAGATAATCTTCCGGTCCAGGGTCCGCTCGGTGGAGCAGGACGAGACGTGTTCACGTTTCTTCTTCCAGAAGGTACACAAAGAGAGCTCCGTGCTCAGCAGCCTGAAGGAAGAAGATGGCTCGATAACGTCATCTCAGGCTGATGTCATGAGGATCAGCAGATCCTTCTATGCCAGTCTGTATGACGCGAAGACGACCGACAGCGCGGCCTCCCAGTCATTCCTGTCCTCTATCACGGAGGTCTTAGACGACAGAACACGGGAGCGGCTGGACCAGCCGCTATCTCTGGACAAGCTGACCAAGGCCCTCGAGTCCTTCGAAAAGAATAAAACTCCCGGAAGCGACGGCTTACTGGTCGAGCTCTATTCTCTGTGGGACTTGATTGGCCAGGAGCTGCTGGAGGTGTATGTCAGTATGTTTCGGGCAGGTACCATGAGTGAATCCATGAGGAAAGGCATCATCACCCTCGTCGACAAGCGGAAGGGGGAGAGGGAGGAGCTCAAAAATTGGAGACCAATCTCACTGTTGAATGTGGATTACAAAATTCTGTCAAAGGTAATCGCCAACCGGGTCAGGTCTGCTCTGGGGTCGGTGATTCACCCTGACCAAACCTGTGCTGTACCAGGCAGGAAGATCGCTGAGAGTCTCACACTCCTCAGGGATACGAACGCCTATGTGCAGGACAGAGGGGTGGACACCTGCCTGATCAGCCTGGACCAGGAGAAAGCCTTTGACAGGAATCACACAGGTATATGAGAGATGTTCTCTCCAAAATGGGCTTTGGGGAGGGAATCTGCAATTGGATCAGACTGCTCTACACCAACATTGTCAGTGCAGTCTCAATCAATGGGTGGGAATCAGATAGCTTCCCAATGAGATCTGGAGTCAGGCAGGGCTGCCCCCTCTCTCCTGCCTTGTTTGTGTGCTGCATAGAGCCATTTGCCGAGTCCATCAGGAAAGATGCGAGCCTGAGAG
>NC_057728.1:59587249-59637185 GCF_004010195.1 Chiloscyllium plagiosum | reverse complement strand
CACGCTGAAGCTTGGGGCAGCTGCCGCCAAAGCGCGGTGGGGAAAGACCACCATGTAACATCTGCCTGCCTAAGAAGAACAGGGGGCCCACGCAGTCATTTGGGCTCTGCTGATGCCTCAGCTAAATATATGGACATATGATTGATAAATGTACACACCTGTATATAAAAATGATAAATTCTGATCTCTGTATGTAAATATTTATGTATGTATGGCATGACCAACTGTACAGACCATCAAATTATTTTATGAATAAAGTATATTTTTGAAATAAAAAAAAAGCTGCTGCCTCACAGTGCCATGATCTGGGTTTGAATCCAGCCTCGTGTGACTATCTGTTTGGAGTTTGCACATTCTCCACGTGTCGCGTGAGTTACCTCCGGGTTCTCCAGTTTCCTCCCACAGCCCAAAGATATGCAGGTTCGGTGGATATCCAGGGAATGTGTAGGTTAGATGCGTAAGCCAGGGGGAAAATGCAGGGTTACAGGGACAGGGTCTGCGTGGGATTCTCTTTGGAGGATAGGTGTGGACTTGTTGGGCTGAATGGCCTGTTTCCACACTGGAACGATTCCATTCTAGGTAAGGTCCTGGTATACATTTATTGTTCTGTAAACTACAGCAAGTGGATGAAAAGAGAATAATTTGAAGGGAAGTCCTAGCAAGATGGGCTTGCCCTGGTGGAATGCTTTTCCTGTGCGCTATGGAAAGTCAGCAACACTTCCAGTTTCCAGGATGACCATGTATGCAGGAGGTGTATCCAACTACAACTGCTAGAAATCTGCATTTCAAACCTGGAGCAGGAGCTGGAGTTATTGTGAAGTATCCCCAAGGCTGGGAATTTTATAGATAGCATGTACAGTGAAATGGTCATAACATAGATATAGAGTGTGTAGGCAGAAAGGGAATGGGTGACTGCCAGACAGAATAAAAATGCAAGGAATGAAGTGAACAAGTTCTCTGGAGCTGGCTGTCTCTCCTTTTCTATAATATTTCCTGCTTTAGATAGAATCATGGCAATTCCTACAGTGTGGAAACTGTCCGCACTGACCCTCCAAAGATCATCACATCCAGACCCTCTATGCTACTGCATCCCTGTATTTCCCATGACTAGTCTATCTAGCCTGCACATCCCATGGACACTGTGGGCAATTTAGCATGGCCAATCCACTTAACCTGCATGTCTTCGGACTGTGGGAGGAAACCCACGCTGACACATGAAGAATGTGCAAACTCCACACAGGTCTGAGGATGGAATCAAACCCAAGTCCCTGGTGCTGTGAGGCATCAGGGGTAACCACTGAGTCACCATGCCATACTGTTGGTTGAAATGGTTACTCAGCTGAATTCAGCAAAAGCCAAGTGTGTGATATCAGGAACAAAAACAGAAAATGCTGGAAAAACACAGCAGGTCTAGCAGCATCTGTGGAGAGAAAGTAGAGTTAACGTTTAAGGTCAAGTGACCCTTCTTCAGAAGAAAAAAGGCTGAAAGATGTCTGGACCTTGTAGACATTTATAAAATCGTGAGGAGCATGGATAGGATGAACAGCCAAGGGCTTTTCCCTGGGATGGGGGTGTCCAGAACTAGAAGGCATAGATTTAAGGTGAGCAGAGAAAGATTTAAGTGACCTAAGGGGCAATCTTTCATGCAGAGGCATGTGTGTGGAATGAGCTGCCAGGGGAAATGGTGGAGGCTGGTACAATTACATTTAAAAAGCATTTGTATGGGCATATAAATAGGAAGGGTATAGAGGGATATCGGTCAAATGTTGGCAAATGGGATTAAATTAATTTAGGATATCTGGTCAGCATGGACGAGTTGGGCTGAAGGGTCTGTTTCCATGCTGTACATCTCTATGACTCTATGTGGCTTGGCTGCACAGAGGCAAGGAGGAGCAAATAAGAATGAGAGACAACAATGTAGGGGATTCCATTGTATGAGGAACAGACATTAGACAAGCAGAGGTTTCTGTCGATGCAGATGAAATGCCAGGATATGATGTTGCTTCCCAGGTGCCAGGGTGAATGATATCTCTGATGGCTGCAGGCAAACAACTGAGTACAGTGGCTCAGTAGTTAGCACTGCTGCCTCATAGCACCAGGGACCCAGGTTCGATTCCAGCCCGGGTGACTGTCTGTGTGAGTTTGCACATTCTCCCTACGTCTGCGTGGGTTTCCTCCGGGTGCTCTGGTTTCCTCCCACAGTCCAAAGATATACGGGTCAGGTCAATTGGCCATTCTAAATTGCCCATAGTGTTAGATGCATGAGTCAGAGGAAAATGGGTCTGGGTGGGTAATTCTTCGGAGGGTCGGTGTGGACTGGTTTGGCTGAAGGGCCCGTTTCCACACTGTAGGGAATCTAATCTAAAATTTAAAGATCGTGGTTTATGTCAATATCAATGATCGGGGTTAAAAGAGGGATGGAGCCCGAAAGCATAATGCAGACAGTTAGAAATAAATTGAAACGGAGGACCCCAAAAGTAGCAATCTCAGGATTACTGTCCATGCCACATACTAGCGAGATCAAGAATAGAAGAATAAACATAATGAACATACAGCTCGAGGGGTGAGGTCTGTACATGCTTGAACACTTTGAGTCATAGTCATAGAGATGTACAGCATGGAAATAGACCCTTCGGTCCAACTCGTCCATGCCGACCAGATATCCTTGCACCTAGGCAGGACAAAGTTCAATATCCTTGAGTGTGTGCTATGAGTGTAGTATGGTATGGCTTCAAGTAGAGTTGCAGAAGAATGGGAGCATGAGAAGGAAGACAGAAGTGAAGGAAACAAAGATGGAAATGAACACTATAAAAGTAGAAAGTAAACATGTACAGCACAGAAAACAAGAATTAGCAGCAAATAGTGCTGAAATCAAAAAGAGATGTCAAGACAACAAGTGTAAAGATATCTGAATGTCTGGAGCATTTGCAATTTTGTAAACAGGTTAACAGTGCAAATATTTTTGTAGGTTATGGAAAAGTCCTGCAGATTGGGGGACAGCAAATGTAAGGAGGGAGGGTGAAAACAGGGAATTCAAACTGGTCAGCCTAACATCACCAGTGAGGCAAAAGTTGGATTCCATTATTAGGGATCTGATTCCAGCTCATTTGAACAAATACTAGTGATTATTACATAAAGTAAACATGGATTTTTGAAAAGGATTAACGTTAGACATGCCTGCTGGAGTTTCGTTTGAGGACATAAACTAGTAGAATTGAAAGGGTTCAGAAAAGATTTACAAGGATGTTGCCAGGCTTGGAGAATTTGAGCTATAGGGAGAGGCTGAACAGGCTGGGGCTGTTTTCCCTGGAGTGTCGGAGGCTGAGGGGTGACCTTATAGAGGTTTACAAAATTATGAGGGGCATGGATAGGATAAATAGACAAAGTCTTTTCCCGGGGATCGGGGAGTTCAGAACGAGAGGGCATAGGTTTAGGGTGAGAGGGGAAAGATATAAAAGAGACCTAAGGGGCAACCTTTTCACACAGAGGGTGGTACGTGTGGAATGAGCTGCCAGAGGAAGTGGTGGAGGCTGATACAATTGCAACATTTAAGAGGCATTTGGATGGGTATATGAATAGGAGGGGTTTGGAGGGATATGGGCTGGGTTCTGTCAGGTGGGACTAGATTGGGTTGGGATATCTGGTCGGCGTGGACGGGTTGGACCGAAGGATCTGTTTCCATGCTGTACATCTCTATGACTCTAAGACTTTAACCCAAAGAATCCAAACTCGACCCTGAAGAGACTTCACCATCCCATGCCAATGGTTGAAGAAATTTTGCCAGAGCTTGCAAAACCAAATTCTTCATCACCATCGATGCTAATGATGGGTTACTGACAAGTGAAGCTAAAGAAAAGCCTATTAACTCCTTCTGGGCATCTCTCAGGAGATGCAGATGATTGTATACGCTGCTTGGCATTCCCACTACTCTGGAAGAATATCGAATGCTGACAACACAAGATAGGCAGTGATCTTCCCAGAATAGAAGCTTGCAGGAATGATCTGCTAGTTCATAGATGTACAGACATAATGGAAGAAGCCATTGCTAACCACACTCAATACTTAAAGCTTGTTAGAACTTACCAAGTGAAGTTGAAATTGAGTAAGAGGTTGGACGGAAGGGTCTGTTTCCATACTGTACATCTCTATGACTCTATAATAGATATGGGAGAACCAATGGATATAGTTGGATTTTCAGAACACTTCTGATAGGGTTCTCCAGATGAAGTTATTGTGCAAAATCAAAGCATGTGGAATGGTGGCAGTACAGAGGATTGGATGGATTGAGAATTGGTTAGCAGAAAGTAAACAGTGCAGGAATAAATGGGTTGTGTTTCGATTGGAAGGTAATGACAAGTGATTTGGATCATGGAATTGAGTGCATTATTTCCAATTTCTCTGACAACACAAAACTCAGTGTGAATGGTGTGGAGGACATAAAGAGGCTTAAGGGTGATTTAGACAAATGGAGTGTGTGGTCATTGCATGGCAGATGCAATATAATGTGAACACATTTATCCTCTTCAATCAGAAAACAGAATGACAGAGTATTGTTTAAAGGAAGATAGATTGAGAAGGCTGATGTACAAAGGGATCTAACGTAGATGTCCTTGTATACAGGTCACTGATAGCAAACACGCAGATGCAGTAAGCAAATGACATGTTGGCCTTTATTTCAAGAGGGTTTGAGTACAAGAACAAAGAAGTAAATAAATGCATTTCAATCCACGCACCCCAATTTTGATTTAAAAAAAGAACAAAATAGCGTGCATTATCATGTATACTTTTAATTATCCAGTTACCAACTATATACATTACTCTGCTCATGTCTTAGCAGTTTGTTATATCCATCAGTCTCTGCATTAAGCATACAGTCCTTAAATCGTGCTGGTGTCTTAAAAGTATGTATGCATGTTGTTGTCATTGGCTGTCCATTTGGTTGATTTTAGGTAAAAACAATGACTGCAGATGCTGGAAACCAGATTCTGGATTAGAGTGGTGCTGGAGCACAGCAGGTCAGGCAGCATCTGAGGAGCAGGAAAATTGACGTTTCGGGCAAAAGCCCTTCATTAGGAATACTGTATTCCTGATGAAGGGCTTTTGCCCAAAACGTCGATGTTCCTGCTCCTCGGATGCTGCCTGAACTGCTGTGGTTTTCTAGCACCACTCTAATCTAGAATTTGGGTGATTTTGTTTCACTAGGTAATTTTATTCTTGTGTAATTTATTGTTGCAGTTGCAGACTGTTTTGTTCTAATTCTGATGTTGTGTTGCTGTGGACCTCTGGGACTGGGATGTGTGATCTGTGTAGGGGCTGCATTCACCTCTTCTTGATCTGACCTGAGTTGAGGAACAGAATCTGCCAGTGGGTATATGTTTATGACAGTATGTCTGGCAGTTCCCTTCCACTGTATATAATTGAGGTAACAATTGGTTCATAGAGGTCCCAAGTTACCACTTGAACTTCACTTTGGTGAGATTGTTCAATCTTTGTGCTCTGACTGTCACTTCAATAATCAATTCTTGACAATGGTTTCGTCATCTAATTGAAATGAAATTTGACTTTCTGCTGTTGCACATTGATTTTTTTTCACTCACACTTGTAACTTATGCAGGTTTCAGTAACGTTTTTTTTGCTAATTGTGTGTGGTATACATTAGTCATTCTATTGTGTTATTCTCCATACCTATAACAGCTCAAGGATTGCCTTGTGTACATTTCTGCAGGATTTCCATCAATCTTTCTGACTCTCTGGTGCATTTCACTGCTGCATCAGCCTTTCCATGGGACAGGGGTTGTGCAGAGATGATATATGGTGTTGAATTTCCCAATCTTTCACGAAGCGACTGGGTTTTTCACTCATGATCTGAGGGTCATTGGCCCTCATGACAATGTTGGGAATGCCATAATGGCTGAAGTGTACTTTAAGGAATTTGACAATCTCAGTGGCAATTATCAAGACAACTGGCCCACCTCCAAGTCAGAATAGTATTCTGCAGTGACAAGATAATCAGTTCCAGCGACTGTGAGGAGATTTACGCACAGCTTCATCAGTGGTCTGTCTGCAATGTCATGTTTCGTCAGTGCTTTGCTTAGCTTAATACTCATTACAAGCATTGAATTGGATAAATAAGACAAAATCCCATGGTGTTAGGGGCAAGGTACTGACATGGATAGAGGATTGGCTCACTGGCAGAAGGCAGAACCTGGAAATAAAGGGAGCTCTTTCAGGATGACAGCTGGGAACTAGTGGAGTTCCATAGGGATCAGTATTGGGATTACAATTGTTCACGTTAACAATCTAGACAAAGGAACTAAAGGTATTGTTGCCAAATTTGCAGATGACATAAAATTAGGTGGAGCGGCAGGTAGTGTTAAAAAATTGGGAAGGCTGCAGAAAGGCTGGACAGGCTGGAGACTGGGCAAAGAAGTGGCAGACTGAATACCATGTCGGAAAGTTGTGCACTTTGGTAGGAAGAATAGAGGCATAGACAATTTTCTCAATGGGGAAAGACTTTGGAAATCTGAAGTACAAAAAGATTTAGGAGACCCAGTTCAGGATGTTTTTAAGGTTAACATTTATGTGCAATTGACAGTAAGGAAAGCAAATGCAGTGTCACCATTCATTTCATAAAGGCTAGAATACAACTACAGAGGTGTACAGCTGAGGCTGTACAAGGCTCTGGTCTGACCACTTTTGAAATATTGTGAGCAGTTTTGGGCCCCATATCTATGAAAGATGTGCCAACATTGGAGGGGATCCAGACAAGATTTACAAGAATGATCCCAGGGATGAAGGGCTTATCCAATGAGGAGCGTTTGAGGTCTCTGGGTCTGTACTCAATGGTTATAAGGATGTCGGAGGATTTAATTACATTCTGAGGAGCCTGGACAGAGTGGACATGGAGAAGATGTTTCTAGGAGGAGAGACTAGAACCCAAAGGAAAAGCCTCAGAGTGAAGAGATGACCCTTTGGAACTGAGATGAGGAGGAATTTGTTCAGCCAAAGTGTAGTGAATCTGTGAACCCATTGCTGCAGAATGGTGGAGTATACTTGATGGGCCGAATGGCCTAATTCTGCTCCTATATTTTATGATTCCCTGGTCTGCTGTGGTCTTGAATTTAGTTGCTCATATTTCACCAATAGATTATAGATTTTGCCTTCTGTGTATCATTTCTTCTGACAACAGTTGGACGTTTGCCTCTTGTCAGACATTTTGCTTGCTTTGAACAAGGTGTTTGTCTGTTATATTCAATGTCTCTGCTGGATTGATGAGCTCCAGGACATGACAAAGCTGCTGTTTCGCATTGAATCTGGAACATTTCACACTTTGATGACAACTGGGTGAGAATTTTGGGAAACAGTTGATGAATCCAACAGACTGTTGCATTGTTTTTACATCAATTGCTACTGCATTGCTGCTGCAGCTCTCACCTTTTCAGGATTCAAGCAAAGACTGATTGCTGTCAGCTTATACACTATATACTTGACTTCAAGCATCTTCAATTATTTTTTTTTCTTGCTCCATTTCAACTTCACCTGGTAAATTCTAACAAGCTTTAAGTATTGAGTGTGGTTAACAATGGCTTCTTCCATTATGTCTGTACATCTATGAACTAGCAGATCATCCCTGCAAGCTTCTATTCTGGGAAGATCACTGCCTACCTCGTGTTGTCAGCATTTGATATTCTTCTAGAGTAGTGGGAATGCCAAGCAGCGTATACAATCATCTGCATCTCCTGAGAGATGCCCAGAAGGAGTTAATAGGCTTTTCCTTAGCTTCACTTATCAGTAACCCATCATTAGCATCGATGGTGGTGAAGAATTTGGCTTTGCAAGCTCTGGTAAAATTTCTTCAACCATTGGCATGGGATGGTGAAGCCTCCTTTGGGTTGATGTGTACGTGCAGCTTTCCAGGTTATTTCTCTGTGACCGTTCTTCTAATCCATTCTATCGGAGTTGTCACATTCTTGATTACTTCTTTCTTTTCTAGATCATCATGTCTTACTAACTGGCCTTGAGGTCAGCTGGAATGTTACTTATCAGAATTAGATTCTCATCTACTTGCACCAGATGGACAGCAGTGGCTCAGGTAGACAGCTAACCACAACTAGAAATGGACAATAAATGATGGCCCAGTGTGTGATGCCCACCTCCCATGGATGAATTTAAGAACAGAGGGAATACGGCATCCAGTGGAAACAAAGGTTCTCACTGCAAAATGCTGCAAACCATCCTAACCCTTTGAATGCATCTTTGTACTAACCCCAAATTTATTGAATGTGTTGCAACATGTTCCAAATCTCTTCTAGCACATTGAGAGTTACCAATCCAAGATATAAAGCTATTCTGGTTGAGGTAAGTAGCATCTATGATCTCCAGATGATTCATGTTACTGCAATGGGCTTACAGAGTAATCTGCCTTCTCAGCATGACTTCAGTGCCAACGTATAGTCCTAACCTTAGTTTCAAGGATTTTTGTCTTTGGATCATCACATTGAGCCACTTTAAACAGGGTCTAAGAAGGTCATAATTATCTATCTGACACTTTATGTAAACCCAATGTTTCCTTTCTACAGTCCTCATTCCAACAGTCACAACCATATCTTTTCCATCGGCTCAATGGATGATGAATGATGTATAGTGATTCATCAGAATCTTCAGACACTATCTCTCCAGAGAACACCTGTACCTGCCTGTTCTGTTTCCTTTGTGACAAGTCTTTGATTGCAAAATGATGCAGCATTTTGCAGTGAGAACCTTTGTTTCCACTGGATGCCGTCTTCCCTCTGTTCTTAAATTCATCCATGGGAGGTGGGCATCACACACTGGGCCACCATTTATTGTCCATTTCTAGTGGTGGTTAGCTGTCTACCTGAGCCACTGCTGTCCATCTGGTGTAAGGGCACCACAATGATGTTAAGGAGGAAGTTCCATGATTTTGTCCCAGCACCAATGAAGTAATGGTTATATAATTCCATGTCGTACAGTATGCGGCTTCGAGGGAAATTTTCAGATACTAGGGTTCCTTCTTATTTGCTGCCCTTGGTTTTTTTTTAATGGCAGTCATCATGGATTTGGAAGGTGCTAAAGGTGGTGAAGGGCTGAATATTTATGGATGCAGTGCCAATCAAGTGAGCTGCTTTGTCTTGAATGGTGTCAAGCTTCTTGAGTGTTGCTGGAGTTGCACCCATCCACGCAAGTGGGGAGTATTCCATCACATTCCTGGTGCCTTGTAGGTTGTGGGCAGGCTTGGGGAATCAGGAGTTGAGTTACTCACTGCAGTATTCTAACCTCTGACCTCCCTGTGCAGTCATAGTATTTATATGGCTAATTCAGCTAAATTTCTGGTAATTGTAAGTCCCAGAGGTTGATCGTGGGAGATTCAGACATAGTGATGCAATTGAATGTCAAAGAATGATGGTTGGATTCTCTCTTGTTCGATATAATCATTGCCTAGCACACGTATGACATCAATGTTACTTGCCTCTTGAGAGCGCAAGCCTGGATATTGTTCAGCTTTTGCTGTATCTGCTGTCTTTGTTCTTTGAGATGGAAACGTCATGGTTTGAAAGGTGCTGTCTAAGAATCTTTTGTGAATTTCTGCAGTACATCTTGTAGATAGTAAACACTGCTGCTACTGAGCATTGCTAGTGGAGGGAGTAGATGTTTGTGGAGGTGGTGCCAATCAAGTGACAAGCTTTTTCCTGGATGGGATCATCCAGGCAAGTGGGAAGTGTTCCATCACTTTCCTGACTTGTGCCTTGCAGATGATGAACAGGCTTTGGGGAGTCAGGAGTTGAGTTAATCATTGCAGTATTCCTAGCTTCTGACCTGCACAATGGTGTTTATGTGGTGAGTCCAGTTGAATTTCTGGTCAATGGTAATCCCAAGGATGGTGACAGTGGGGATTCAATGAAGGTAACATAATTAGATTTCAAGTGGCAATGATTAGGTCACCTGTTATTGGGGATTGTCATTGTCTGGCATTCATGTGGTGCAAATGTTACTTGCCACTTGATAGCCCAAGCTTGGACATTGTCCAGATCTTGTTGCATTGCTTCAGTATCTGAGGAGTCGCGAATGGTACAAAACATTGTGCAATCATTGACAAACATCCCCACTTCTGATCTTATAATGGAAGGAAAGTCATTGATGAAGCAGCTGAAGATGGTTGGACCTAGGACACTACCCTGAGGAAGATGTCTTGGAGCTGAGATGATGGACGTCCAGCTACCATAACCATTTCCCTATATGCCATGTCTGACTCCAACATACATTGTTTCCTACTTTGTTGGGATTCTTTCCTGCCACATTTGGTTGAATATGGCCTTGGTATCAAAGGCTGTCACTCTCATCTCACCTCTGATATTCAGCTCTTTGTCCATGTTTGAACCATGGCTGCAACAAGGTCTGGAGTCGAGTGGCCCTGGTGAAACCCAAACTCAGCAACACAGAGCAGGTTATTTCTGAGCAGATGTTGCTTGCAAGTGCTATTTTTGTGTATAGGATTACTGGGGTGGGGGGGGGGGGGGGGGTGGGAGTGCAGATGTGGGACTTACAGAATCTTACTTGGATTTATGTAGTTTTTGCACAAGATAAGATGTAATTCTGAAAATTATACAGTTACATTTCTTTTTGCTCAAAACTGCATAATTCCATGTCAGATTCTGCAAGTCCCACTTTATAAGTAGAACCAGTATCCCGCAACATTGGGACCACACGGACTTTAACCTCACACCTTTAATACATTGTCCGAGCGGAGATGGTGCCTATTGTTAGAAAAGCTGAAGCTATCTTGAGAATGTAACTTAAAGAAAGTTCTGGGATTTACATATGAAAAAACTGAAACGAGCAATCCCCATTCTAAAAGATAAAAGACTTAATCTAAACTTGTTTAATATATCATTACAGCTCCATGACATTGTAACCCTTTTACAATGAAATCTGTGTCTTCTGGTCCTGTTCTGCAACCACCTAATGAAGAGGCAGCACCTCTTCCAAATAAACCTGTTGGATTATAACCTAGTGTTGTATGATTTTTAACTTTGGACAGAAAGAGGGAGAGTAATGGTTTTGTTGGGGCTAAGGTGGGGATTAGAGGTGGGGTTGAGGGTATAGTTGGTTAATCAATAGCAGTTTGCAGAAATATGGAGGGCCAATTGATAGTTAGAATTTTGAAAGCACAGAATTTAATTGGGAGTTAGCTCTTTTTCCCCAATGATGAATTCTGAAGGATTGAGGATTACAATGTGAAAGGGGATTTTGATGATCGGTGACAGAAGAAAATAATCAGAGAAACAGTTACTCATTATTGATACAATGGGATTAGAAAGATCGCAAGAGGTATCAAGGTCAAGTGGTGGCTATGAATATGAGCTGGGGATTTTGGGGTGGGGTTCGGGGGATAGATTTGGGAGGATAGAGAGCAGTGAACACAGAGAAAACACAACATGTTGATTTGTAATGAAGGCTGGATCACCAGAATATGAGAAAGTGTTCACTGTAGAGGATTAGGAAGGAAACAAGTGACAATATATTTGTGATAAATGTTTTATTGCAAGGGGGGATGGTATAGAATGATGATTTTGTAAGAGTGGTGAATCAAAGTGAGATGGTGAAAAAAGGGGAATGTTCCAGAGGAATAAAGTATGCCATAGCGCCAGGAAATCCATCTTAATAGGGTAATTGGTTCAAAAGGTAGTCCAATCTTGAGGTTTTATTGATGAAGAAGGTGTCATTACACATCAGCCTTATTTATTTTAAAGCTACAATATCAATGCAATCATTTGCAATAAATTCATGGATAACAAAGGTCTTGTTCACAGATTAATTCTCATGCTGGGGTGGGTGGAAATGATGCAAAGTGGGCTTGTGAGAGCTGATGCACAGTTGAAGTACACAGGATCAGCATTGTGAGGACTGAGCAGCATAGGAAAAAAAGTGACAAGATTTGCTCCCAAGGGGGCTTATTGGGTGGGAAGGTGTGAAACAGGGCAATTGGAGTTGCAATTCATAAAGTACCATTGCTGAATATAAACAATAAAGTCCCTCAATAAGACAATAGGACAATCCCAGGAAAGGCACAGAGAGAAGATGTAGACTGATCAAACAAAGAGTCAAGAAAATGGGCTGGAGAGCAAGAAGAATGAGGAATGCTGAGAGGCTGGAATACAGAATTAGGAGGACAAAATACCTAAGAGTAGAGAAATGAATAGTGTGATGAAATTAGAAGTGAGTCAAGAAGGGGTAAAGATAAAATTTTATATAAAGAGCAAATTTGAAAATAGATTTGGGAACTTGGGTTGAAAACAACAGCCAAAATGTACATGTAGATGGCTACAGAGGGAGCTCAAGTTACATAGGTCTTATTACATAAATATTAAGCCATAGAGCACACCACCTTTGTTAGCATGCCGCAGCAATTAGCTGTATTGAAAAGGCAGTTGGTATCTGGACCAGTTAACTACCATGATAAGATAAGCTCCACCTAACAGAACACTATTCATATGAGGTGGTAGCCAGTGTTCAAGTGCTAAGTCCATATAGATAAAAGGTAATGTGTAGAGCCTGATGTCTTCTAGGATGATCATGTATTTCAGATGCAGTGTAACTAGCTATTAAATACCATGTAATAAGCTTGTTATCTTTATAAAGACGAAGCCTTTGCAGTTGGTATCTGGACCAGTTAACTACCATGATAAGATAAGCTCCACCTAACAGAACACTATTCATATGAGGTGGTAGCCAGTGTTCAAGTGCTAAGTCCATATAGATGTGTAGAGCCTGATGTCTTCTAGGATGATCATGTATTTCAGATGCAGTGTAACTAGCTATTAAGTACCATGTAATAAGCTTGTTCTCTTTATAAAGACGAAGCCTTTCTTTTGCGGAACATTTTGTATAAACATCCTTCCCCCTTGTATTTACATTTATTTGTGAGGATTAGGTATTGCAGCATGGTGGCTCAGTGGTTAGCGCTGCTGCCTCACAGCACCAGGGTCGCAGGTTCAATTACAGTCTTGGGTGACTGTTTGTGTGGAGTTTGCACATTCTCCCCGTGTCTGCGTGGGTTTCTTCTGGGTGCTTTGGTTTCCTCCCACAATCCAAAGATGTGCAGGTCAGGTGAATTGGCCATGGTAAATTACCCATAGTGTTAGGTGCATGAGTCTAGGGTAGGGGAATGGGTTTGGGTGGGTTACTCTTCAGAGGAACGCTACTTGCGGAGCGTTTCAGAGAACACCTCTGGGACACCCGGACCAACCAACCCAACCACCCTGTGGCTCAACACTTTAACTCCCCCTCCCACACCACCAAGGATATGCAGGTCTTTGGACTCCTCCATCGCCATCCTGAAGAAGGGCTTTTGCCCGAAACGTCGATTCTCCTGTTCCCTGGATGCTGCCTGACCTGTTGCACTTTTCCAGCAACACATTTTCAGCTTTTTACTCTTCAGAGGGTCAGTGTGGACTTGTTGGGCCGAAAGGCCTGCTACCACACTGTAGGGAATCTAATCCAATTATAGTCTGTCTCCAGTTTCCCTTGAGAAGTTGGTGGTGAGCTGCCTTCTTGAGGCTCTGTGCTGCTGGTATACCCACAATGCTATTCAGGAGGGAATTCTAGGATTTTGACCCATCGACAGTGAAGGAATGGTGATATATTTCCAAGTCAGGTGAGCTGCTGGAAAGGGAATGTGCAAGAAGGTGGTGTTCCCCTGCATCAGCTGTCCTTTCTCTTTTTGACAGAGATGGTGGTGAATTTGAAAGGTCTCAGGATATTTGGTGAATTTCTGCAGTGCATCTTGTAGTCTGTAATCTCTATTATCATTGAATGTCAGTGTCAATAGCTGAGACTATTTTTAAAATTCACTCATGAGATATGGGTGTCACTGGATAGGGCAGTATATATTGCCAATCCCTAATAGCCCAGAGGGCAGTTAAAAGTCACCCACATTGCTGTGGGTCTGGAGTCACATGTAGGCCAGACCAGGTGAGGAAGGCAGTTTCCTTCCCTAAAGGACATTAGTGAACCAGATGGATTTTTCCAACAATCAAAAATGGTTCCATAAAAACTGAAAGAACTGCAGATGCTGTAAACTAGAAACAAAAACCAGTGCAAAGGCAAAAAATTGCTGAAAAAGATCAGCAGGCTTGGCAGCAACTGTGAAAGGAAATCAAAGTTAACGTTTCGGGACTTGTGACCCTTCGGTAACTCTGATTTCTCTCCACAGATGCTGCCTGACCTGATAAGCTTTTCCAACACCGTTTCCATGGTCATCATTTCATTCATAATTCCAGACCTCTGTGATTCAAATCCCATCATCTGACATGGTAGAATTCAAATTTGGATCCCCAGAACATTTCCTGGGTCTCTGGATTAATAATCTAGTAATAATGTCACTAGATTATTACCACCCCAGGAGGAAAATTGGTGGCAATTGGGCGGCACGGTGGCTCAGTGGTTAGCAATGCTGCCTCACAGCATCAGGGTCCCAGGTTCAATTCCAGCCTCAGGCGACTGTTGGTGTGGAGTTTGCACGTTCTCCCCATGTCTGTGTGGGTTTCCTCCGGGTGCTCCAGTTTCCTCCCACAGTCCAAAGATGTGCAGGTCAGGTGAACTGGCCATGCTAAATTGCCAATAGTGTTAGGTGCGTTAGTTGGAGGGAAATGGGTCTGGGTGGATTACTCTTCAGAGGGTCGGTGTGGACTGGTTGGACCGAAGGGCCTGTTTCCACACTGTAGGGAATCTAATCCTAGATGGATCAAATGAACATGACCACAGCTTATGCCCGAAGCATCTGACTGGCTGTGCTTTTCCAGCAGCACATTTTTTGATTCTGATCTCCAGCATCTGCAGTCCTCACTTTCTCCACAACCCATACCATTCTTGTCAGTAATGTGGATTATATCTGATGTGTCAAGGTGTATTACCCACTGCCAGTTACTGTCAAAACACTAAGACATGTATTTACTGGCATCAATGCTTTCTCATGCTTGGAAAATTCTTTTGAAATTCATTGCCATTTCAGCTGCTTCGAGAGGATTGCACTGTGATCATAGCACTGGCAAAGTCATCTTCTTCCTTGGCACATTAGAACCAAGCTTTTCAGAAGTCAGCAGTAAAGTTTCACATTGAAAAAGGGCATGCAGAAAGTCAGTAGTTTAGTTAAACCTTTCTGTACTTCTGACTAAACCTTCTGTTACTTTTAAACTTGAAAAAAACACATTCCCAAAGTAGACAAGCAGTGCACTGCTGAATTCAAAATTACGTTTTAATAAGTCACCCAGGGAAAATTAAAAATAAAAGTTTCAGTCTTTCAGGTTTTGTCGTGCTCTTGGTTCAGTCAAAAATAAATTTGACGGGGGATTAGATTTTTTTTCTTTTTGTGTTGCAATTTGCACATCTGAGGGAGCACCTTCTTAGACAATGGAAAGCTTCTTTCTTCTTAAAAATCAAATTATTATACAGATTGAGAAACATACCCTGTGGGTGGATCAAAGCCTTTCTGGTATGCGCAAAAAGCCTGTGGATAAAGATGGTGAGTGGACACATCTGGTAATTGTTAAAGCTGTAGCTCATGTGTTTTGTGATGGATGCTGCCAAGGCACTTTGAAAAAGAAAAAAAAATGGTGAGTAACTAAATGCGTGTGTGCAAGGCATGGAGCATACATCCGCATTACAAATTGCAAAACATTGCTCAGGTGGCTAACAAATTGAGAAAGACTTCAGTTTGGCTGCTGCAGCAGCAGGGTAGATGAGAGAAAGGCTGACAGCAGTTGGGAGGCTGGGTGGGGGTGGGGAGGGTAGTCTGCGAGATAATAGACAACAGGTGGATGGACCAAACACAAAAGATGAAGCATACATACAATGAAGGAGGATGTTAAAAATAAAGCAAGCCCATGTGGTTCCCTTGACAAACACGCTGCCCAGCGTGGTAAAGTCTAAAGGGTCCCAGGTTCTGTGTTTTTTCTAATCTCACCCAAGTCAGAGTGGGAGCCGTTTAGACTTGCTGGCTCAGAGAAACAACCAAGAAGAGAGAAAGCTAAATGTAACTGATGGAATGAAAAATGCTGAAAAACATTCTCAAGTGAAAAATAAGTGATGGGGCAGAAATGAAAGATGTTAACAAAAGTTTACGACCATAATAAGACCATAAGATGCGTACATAGTGAGTCTGCAATGCCATTCAATGAGATCATGGCTCATCTGCTAATTAGATTAGATTAGAAGAGAGAAAGCTAAATGTAACTGATGGAATGAAAAATGCTGAAAAACATTCTCAAGTGAAAAATAAGTGATGGGGCAGAAATGAAAGATGTTAACAAAAGTTTAGGACCATAATAAGACCATAAGATGCATACATAGTGAGTCTGCAATGCCATTCAATGAGATCATGGCTCATCTGCTAATCTTCAACTCGAATTTCCTGTTTTTTTCTCCTAACCCTGGAATCCATTATAGATAAACATTTGTCTATTTAAACCCAGAAGATACTTAACAACCCAACTTCCAAAGCCTTCTGAGGGAAAGAATTCCACAGGTTCACATCCACCTGGGAGGAAATACGGTGGCTCAGTGGCTCGCACTGCTGCCTCACAGCATCAGGGTCCCAGGTTCAATTTCAGCCTCGGGCGACTGTCCCTGTGGAGTTTGCACATTCTCCCCGTGTCTGCGTGCTCCAGTTTCCGGGTGCTCCAGTTTCCTCGCACAGTCCAAAGATGTGCAAGTCAGGTGAATTGGCCCATGCTAAATTGCCCATGGTGTTAGATGCATTAGCCAGCGGGAAATGGGAATGGGTGGGTTACTCTTCGGAGGGTCATTGTGGACTTGTTGGGCCGAAGGGTCTGTTTCCACACTGTAGGGAATGTAGTAATTGTATCTTAAATGTGCAAACTTTTATTCTGAGATAATGCCCTCTGGTTCTAGACTCTCCCACCATGAGTAACAGGCTTTCTGGATCTTCCTTATTAAGTCGTCTAATCTGGCATTTGTGGTATTACTATAGTTTTACTGGTTTTTCACTAGGACCTGGGCAATTTTTCCCTAACAGTTTGTCAGAATAACATTGCAACTCGAAGGACAGATTCAATATCCTCAGGGTTGAAATCCGAGGGAAGTGGTTCAGGAACTGAAAGAATTAAAGGTCTCTGAGTTACCAATCTGTGATCAATATGTTGCATACAGTGGGGAGGCATTAAGACCATGTAGCAATTGAAGAGGGACCAATTGGGACATTGAGTCAATCCGGATACCTGGGTTAATAACGCCTCCAAGTCAATTGGAGAGCTTGTCAGATAGCCCAAGCCTGTCAGGAATCCTGAGCCTGTTGAAAGCCTGGGCCAGTGAGAAGATTGAACCCAAGCCAGTCTGGATCCCCAGGTCTGTCAGGACCACTGATCCAATGAACAATCCTCAACAATTCCAGGCCCAAGCCAGAGTTGGTCACTATCTTGGACCTAAGGCAGGTAGCATTGCTAGACCAACAGTTGCATCGAAATCTCCATCATAAATCTGGTTATACCTTCCTGAATGAGGCTTAGAGTCATAGAGGTGTACAGCATGGAAATTGACCCTTTGCTTCAACTTGTCCATGCTGACCAGATATCCCAAATGAATCTTGTCCCATTTGTCAGCACTTGGCCCATATCCCTCTAAACCCTTCCTATTCATATATCCATCCAAAAGCCTTTTAAATGTTGTAATCGTACCAGCCTTACTTTTCATGGAATTTCTATCAGAACTGAGAAGGTGGAAAAGGGGAAATTCTCACTGGGATCAGTCAACTTCATTGATTGTTAGCTCATGCTGGGAGGGAACTGATTTTGCAGCCTGTGCTAGAAAACAGAAACTTCCAGATTTCTGCACTAACCTGTAATTACACAAAGTCCTGAACCTGTGGTGAGATTCAGTAGGAGAGTGATGACAAAAGCTTAACAGTTTGCCCTCAAATATTCAATAACTTCCAGGCCACTGAAACAAAGGTGGATTCATAATAGTTGTTGGGTTCAGCAAGGAGTAATATCATTCATGCGTTATAACAGAAGGTCAACAGCTAAGAACACTGTCATGCAATGATTCTACATTCCAGCATTGCATATGTTGTGTGTCGAGTATTATAAAAACATATCGATGAGTTACAGAGAGACTTTGAGGTGCATTGTGATCAGCTCACAACTGAAGGCTTCTCTCCTTTCAATCAATGCCTTTTAGATGGCGACAATTGTACACAAACGCAGTGCCACCAAACAATTTCTTTTCCTCTAAATTATAAATGTTCCTGAATTGTACTGTTGCTTTTTTATTTTGTTAACTGATGCCGTAGCTTGTTTGGAATGGAGTAGTACAACAAAGTAGATTGTATCTCACATAGTCCTAAAATGAATTCATTAAATAGGATATTCCAATCGAAAAGCAAAATGCTGTAGATGCTGGAAATGTCAATTAAAAACAGAAGATGCTGTAGAAGCTCAGCAGCATTCCGAAGAAGAGACATGTCCAATATTAGCCATGCTCAAAGAGATTCCATAAGGTATTAATGTATACCTGCACATTGTCAACATTTCACCAATGATGCTTCAGTAAAGGGCAGAATACAAGAGACATGGTATTTTGATTTAGTCCCTACCCTCCCCTTCACTGTTTTGATCACACAGCACTGTCCCTTGATGTGAAGGGCAGTGTTTGTCACTGGCCACCCGTGTGTTTTCCTGTCTTCCTGGTGGTGGAAATTGAATAAAGATTCGTGCACTTTGTGTATTTCACTGTGTCTCACACCTGCACTCACACACCATGGGTGCTGGGGAAAAAATAAGCACTACCGCACTTAGATGGTAGTGTGGGGGAAGGAAAAAAAAATAAATAGGAGGAAAAGCAATACCGCACTTAGGTGGTAGTGTGGGGGAAAAAAAGAAAAAAAAAAGAAAAAGAAAAAAAAATACAAGAGACATGGTTTTGGTACTGTTGAACAAGTGTTTTGCCACTGACACACATCAGTGAAGCTGAAACCACAGGGTAATCGTTTTTGAGTTATTGAATGTCTTTTGGAAGTTGCACTTGCTGAAAATGTTTCTTTGACATTTATCAGTCTAACGCAGTTTGGTTAAGGTGTGCAGAGATGCAGATGAACGACCTGAAATTTGGCCTCCAAGCTGCATTGCATCAAAGGTTGACCGGTGTGGAATTTACATTATCTGTAGAAAGGGGGAGGAATCCTGGACAGAACCCAAAGCAAATTTTAAAAGATAAGGAGTGGTTGGTTCTTTAATCTGCATCCTTGAAGTCAAATTGGTGTATCTGCTGAAAGCAGCAAACATATCAGTGTCAAACAAGAATACTCAAAGTACAAATGACTGAAGTGATTTCAGAAACCGCATCCACGGAGCAATCAATCCAAGAGAATTGACTGTCATTTAGATCATTGAGAAATCATCCAGATTATTCCTAGTTAAAACTTTTAATCCAGAGCAGTCTGTTTTTTCCTCTGCCACTATCTCTGCCCAGCATCCACTGTCCCACCAGTCCCCCACATCACACCCATCGTCAATGGAGCAACACCAGACTGTTCTGAACCGCTATTGGAGTCATGGGATGGACAACCCAGTTGCACAAGATCTCCCCTTATCCTCCCAATGGTCCTATCTCGGGGATTTGGGATGGAAGGGAGAATAGGTGAATGTAAGTTCTGACCAGCCAGCATTGAACAGAACTTTCAGAATTTCTAGGTCAATAGATTCAGGTCGACTAATATAAATTCAATCAGAAGATTTCACTCAAACATGAGCATTGCAGATCATTAACCATTTACATTTCAGATAAACATTTTGAATATACTTGCCAAAGATCACCTTTCCCACTTTTCTTCTTGAAGAATCTGGTCTTGTGATCATTTATAAGACCTCTTCATAACCCTATTATGTGGCTGGGCCACCTTTTGTAAGTCTATAGATAAATTAGATAATGGTAATCACATGAAACATTCAGTTTATCACATACCTGAAATGTCTCCACATGACATGTCTGAGGCTTGACGTAATCACAAAAAGCTTTAAGGTCAGGCCTTAACAAAAGGAAAAGAACTTTGAACAAATATTTCAGTGAAAGCTGAAGAATAATATTGTATGTTAAAACAAGGGAATAAACCTTAGCTTCATTGTTACATACTCACCTCTTGATCATGGTTAATTCCCAGCCCCAAACCAGTGGTAGGGGGCATGAAAAAAACCCCAGTGAATAGAATATGTAATGATTACTGCCCAGAAAATGACAATTTAGCCCATAGAACATAGAGCAATACAGCGTAGAATAGGCCCTGCGGCCCTCGATGTTGCACCAACCTGTGAACTAATCTAAGCCAATCCTCCTACACTATCCCATCATCATCCATATGCAGATCCAAGGACTGTTTAAATGCCCCTAATGTGGCTGAGTTAACTACATTGGCAGGCAGGACATGCCACACCCTTGCCACTCTGAGTAAAGAACCTGCCTCTGACATCTGTCATAAATCTGCCACTCCTCAATTTGCAACTATGCCCCCTCGTACAAGCTGACATCATCATCCTAGGAAACGAAAACTCTCACTGTCCACCCTATCTAATCCTTTGATTATCTTGTATGTCTCTATTAAATCCCCTCTTAGCCTTCTTCTCGCCAATGAGAGCAGACCCAAGTCCCTCAGCATTTCCTCATAAGACCTTCCCTCCAGACCAGGCAACATCCTGGTAAATCTCCTTTGCACACTTTCTAATGCTTCCAGATCCTTCCTGTAATGGGGTGACCCATTACACAATACTCCACAATGTGCACAATACTCCAAGTGTAGCTGCACTAGCGCTTTGTATAGTTGCAGCATGACATCACAGCCCCGGAACTCAAACCCTCTACTAATAAAACTGAACACACTGTATGCCTTCCTAACAGCACTATCAACCTGGGTGTCAACTTTCAAGGATCTTTGTATATAGACACCAAGATCCATCTGCACATCCACAATACCAAGAATCTTTCCATTGACCCAGTACTCTGCCTTCCTGTTATTCTTCCCAAAATGAATCACCTCACATTTAGCTGCATTGAACTCCATTTGCCACCTCTCAGCCCAGTTCTGCAGTTTATCCAAGTCTCCCTGCGACCTGGGTGGATGGTGGCTCAGTGGTTAGCACTGCTGCCTCACAGCACCAGGGTCCCAGGTTCGATTCCAGCCTTGGGCGACTGTCTGTGTGGAGTTTGCACATTCTCCCTGTGTCTGCATAGGTTTCCTCTGGGAGCTCTGGTTTCCTCCCACAGTCCAAAGATGTGCAGGTCAGGTGAATCAGCCATGCTAAATTACCTGGAGTGTTAGGTGCATTACTCAGAGGGGAATGGGTCTGGGTGGGCTACCCTTCGGAGGGTCGGTGTGGATTAATTGGGCCAAAGGTCCTGTTTCCATGCTGTAGGTAATCTAATCTAAAACAAACCTGCAATATTCTTCCACACTGTCCACCACTCCACCAACTTTAGTGTCATCTGCAAACATACTAACCCCCTCACCTGTGCCTGCATCCAAGTCAATTTATAAAAATGACAAACAGTGGCCCAAAAACAGATCCTTGTGGCACACCACTAGTAATTGGACTCCAGGCTGAATATTTTCCATCAACCACCACTTGCTGCCTTCTTACAGAAAGCCAATTTCCAATGCAAACTGCTAAATCACCCTCAATCCCATGCCCCTGCATTTTCTCCAAAAGCCTACCATGTGGAATCTTATCAAAGGCTTTACAGAAGTCCATATACACCACATCAACCGCCCTACCCTCATCTACGTGCTTGGTCACCTTCTCAAAAAACTCAATGAGGTTTGTGAGACACGGCCTGGCCTTGACGAAACCATGTTGACTATCTGAAATCAAAGGAGAAAGCGAGGTCTGCAGAGTATCTGAAATCAAATCATTGCTTGCTAGATGATTATAAATCTTATCTCTTATAATCCTTTCCAAAACCTTTCTTACATCAGATATAAGGCTCACTGTTCTCTAGGTACCTGGTTCATCTCTACTGCCCTTCTTGAACCAGAGCACAACATTTACAATCCTCCAGTCATCTGATAATAAACCTGTAGACAATGACAACTCAAAGATCAAGACCAAAGGCTCCGCTATCCCCTCCCTAGTTTCCCAGAGAATCCTTGGATAAATCCAATGGCCCAGGGGACTTATCTACTTACACATCCTCCAAAAATGATAACACCTCTTCCTTATTAACCTCAATCCTTTCTAGTCTAATTACCCGTAACTCAGTCTTCTCCTCTATAATATTCTCATTTTCCTGAGTGAAACAGATGAGAAATATTCATTTAACATCTCTCTGATCTCCATAGGGTCCACATACAACTCCCCATTTCTGTCTTTAACTGACCATATTCCTACCCTAGTCATCCTTTTATTCCTCACATACTGAGAGAAAGCTTTAGGGTTCTCCTTTATTCTCCCTGCTAAAGACTGTTCATGTCCCCTCCTTGCTCTTCTTAACCCTCTTTAAATCCTTCCTGGCTAATCTATAACTCTCCATCGCCTCATCTGAACCATCGCATTTCAACAACACATAAGTCTCCCTCTTCCGCTTAACAAGAAATATGATTTAGAACATAGAACATAGAAGAATACAGCGCAGTACAGGCCCTTCGGCCCTCGATGTTGCGCCGATCCAAGCCCACCTAACCTACACTAGCCCACTATCCTCCATATGCCTATCCAATGCCCGCTTAAATGCCCATAAGAGGGAGAGTCCACCACTGCTACTGGCAGGGCATTCCATGAACTCACGACTCGCTGAGTAAAGAACCTACCCCTAACATCTGTCCTATACCTACCCCCCCTTAATTTAAAGCTATGCCCCCTTGTAATAGCTGACTCCATACGTGGAAAAAGATTCTCAATGTCGACCCTATCTAAACCCCTAATCATCTTATACACCTCAATCAAGTCACCCCTAAACCTTCTTTTCTCCAATGAAAACAACCCCAAATGCCTCAGCCTTTCCTCATACGATCTTTCTACCATACCAGGCAACATCCTGGTAAACCTCCTCTGCACCCGTTCCAGTGCCTCCACATCCTTCCTAGAGTATGGCGACCAAAACTGCACACAATACTCCAGATGCGGCCGCACCAGAGTCTTATACAACTGCAACATGACCTCAGTACTCCGGAACTCAATTCCTCTACCAATAAAAGCCAGTACGCCATATGCCTTCTTCACCGCACTATTTACCTGGGTGGCAACTTTCAAAGATTTGTGTACATGGACACCAAGATCCCTCTGCTCATCCACACTACCAAGTATCCGACCGTTAGCCCAGTACCCCATCTTTTTATTACTCTTACCAAAGTGAATCACCTCACACTTAGCTACATTGAACTCCATTTGCCACATTTCTTTAGTAAACCATGGTTCCCTTACTTTATCTATAAGACCAAAAGACAGCGGAGTGGAAGTAAGGCCATTTGGCCCGTCGAGTCTACTCCACCATTCAATCAAGCCTGATGTGATTTCAATGTCACTTACACACACTCTTCCCGTAGCCCTTAATTCCTTGCGAGATTAAGAATTTAGCAATCTCTGCCTTGAAGACATTTAACGTCCCAGCCTCCACTGGGCTCCATGGCAGTGAATTCCACAGGCCCACCACTCTCTGGCTGAAGATATGTCTCCTCATTTCTGTTTTAAAATGACCCCCTCTAATTCTAAGGCTGTGCCCATGCGTCCTAGTCTCCCCCATGACAGAAACAAATTCCCAGCGTTCATCCTCCTCTGTCCCTTATCACTTCCTCCCTGCCTGACAAGGATATACCTATCAATGACATGCAATACCTGTTCCTTAAACCAGCTCCACATTCCCATTGTCCCCATCCCCTGCATTTAGCTACCCCATTCTATGCATTCTAAGTCTTGCCTAATCATATTATAATTGCCCTTTCCCCATCTATAACCCTTCCCCCTGGCATGTACCTATCCCTTTCCATCGCTAAATTAAACATAACTGAATTATGGTCCCTCTCTCCAAAGTGCTCACCTACAGCTAAATCAAACATCTGGCCAGGTTCATTACCAAGCACCAGATCCAGTGTGGCCTCCTCTCTTGTCGGCCCTTTGACATACTGTGTCAGGAAACCCTCCTGTACACATTGGACAAAAACTGATCCAACCGACGTACTAGAGTTATAGCATTTTCAGTCAATGTTGGGCAAGTTAATGCACCCCCGTAATATCTATTCTGTTCCTTTCACTTCTACCCAGACACATTTTGCCAATCCTCTCCGCCACATCTCTGGAACTCTGCGGAGGTCTATGAAAAGCTTCCAGCAGTGTGACCTCTCCTATCCTGTTTCTAACCTCAGCTCATACCACCTCAGTAGATGAGTCCTTGTCAAAAATTCTTTCATCACTGTTATACTGTCCTTGACCAGCAACGCCACACCTCCCCCTCTTTTACCACTTTCCCTCATTTTAATGAAAAATCTAATGAAAGATCCTGGAATCTGCAACATCCATTCCTGACCCTGCTCTATCCATGTCTCCGAAATGGCCACAACATCAAAGTCCGATTTACTTATCCATGCTGCAAGCTCACCTGCCTTATTTCGGATACTCCTGGCGTTGAAGTAGATACACTTCAAACCAGCTTGCTGTCTGCCAGCACATTCCTATGACTGTGAAATCCTGTCCATCCCCTCCCTACTCTCACCTTCCTGTGCACTGCAACTAGGTAAGATGAATTGGCCATGCTAAATTGCCCGTAGTGTTAGGTAAGGGGTAAATGTAGGGGTATTTCGGTGGGTCAGTGTGGACTTGTTGGGCCAAAGGGCCTGTTTCCACACTGTAATGTAATGTAACGTAATGTAATCTACACCTCTGGTTCCCATCCCCCTGCTGAGCTACTTTAAACCAACCCAAATAGTACCAGCAAATTTCCCACCCAGGATATTAGTTCCCCTCTGGTTCAAGTGAAGACCGTCCTGTTTGTACAGATCCCACCTTCCCCAGAATGAGCCCCAATTATCCAAGAACCTGAAACTCTCCCTCCTGCACTATCCTTGCAGCCACCTGTTCAGCTGATATCTCTCCCTGTTCCTTGCCTCGCTATCACGTGGCACGGGTAACAAACCAGAGATTATGTCTATGCAAATTTTCCGCAAGACCCAGCTCTGCAGTTTCTACTTCTCTGCCCTTTCCTCATATTTCTTCACGTCTTTTCTCTTCATGTGTTTACCCAACTCCCCTTTGAAAGTTTTGGTTGAACCTACCTCCAACACAGACCTCGACAATGTCTTCCAAATTCGAATCACTCGCTGCTTAAAATATATTTTCTCACATTGCCACTGCATCTTTTCCCAGAAAATTAGGTTCGATATTCACTTTTTCATTTAGGGTGGGGAATAAAAGTCAGAATAATGCTGAGTGTCAAATCCATTCCCATGTCACTAACCTGGCATTTTCACAAAAACACCCCTTTCTCCATTTAGCTGAGGTCAATTATGGTGTAATCAATGCCCCTCAAACTTGGATTTAATCTAATGAATCCTTTATGCACTCTCACAGAGGCCTACCATAATCATGATTCCAGGCCCTTTCTCTGAAAGCTGAATTAACTCTGGATTGGCTCTCTTAAGAGCCCCATTAACGTTTTCCAGTCAGTCTGTGGGCCCTCATGTATCGGGTAGCTTCAGGTAGCTTATGTTTTGCAAACAGTGCTCAGTGGAAATCTCAAGATAAAAATATCTACCTCTCTCTTGCCTACAAGGCTAGGCTGCTACTCCTTCACTACACGATTGTTGCTGGGTGGCTTGGTGGCTCAGTGGTAAGCACTACTGCCTCACTCTGCCAGGAACTGCATTCCATTCCAGCCTCGGGCAACTGTCTGTGTGGAGTTTGCACATTCTCCCCGTGTTTGCGTGGGTTTCCTTTGGGTGCACTGTCTTCCTCCCATAATCCAAAGATGTCCAGGTTAGGTGAATTGGTCATGCTAAATTATCATGGCATCCAGGGATGTGCAGGCTAGGTGGGTTAACCATGGGAAATGCAATATTACAGGGATAGGATGTGACTGGGTGGGATGTTCTTTGGAGAGTTGGTGTGGACTCGATGGGCTGAATGGCTTGCTTCCATGCTGTAGGGATTTGTGATTGAGTGACTGTTTCAGATACATGTTGGGAACTGTATTAGATCCCACTGTCAGGGTCTTAACATTGATTAGAAAGCATTGTTGTACGTCTCTGTTTACACTGCCCAAGATCCCACACCTTTTAACCTCTTTCTCAATTCACACTGAGTGAAGAATGGATCAAGGGAGCAGTGATAATTTCAGTCGGGGCAGGTATGAAACGAATAAAACTGCATAAGTCAATATTATTGATGCTTTTATTAGTAATTAGTGAATACATTCAGGCTGATTTTTTTAGATATTTATAATGAAATAAGAGCATGATACTTTCAATGCTCTGATAATTTCCAAAGCACAGTTCTCACAGATATTTAAAACAGAATAAAATGTACTTGGAAACATTCTGGCAAGATGAAGATTGCCTCTTTAAAGAACTCAGCTGGATCTAATGAATTTTTTTTAAATTTCAAATTTGGTTTAACATTGAATCTTGCCTTGATTAGGTGGGATCAGGGTCACATAGTTTTCCTACAATGTAGGAGCAGGATTTTTCATTTTGTCTGCAATGGCCAAACTAAACCTCACTGATGAAAAGGGCCTTATAAGGAAATGAAATGATCACAGTTATAGACACATTAGGACTTTTGGATCCAGAATAATGAGAAGAGAAAATATCAAATCTTAGGTGAGAAGAATTTGGCTCCAATTCCCAGCTCATCCCCAGCTGCTTTGAGATATCACATTTTATTATGTGCTGCTGAAGAACTGTGTGCAACCTCAGTTTGTAACTTGTTCAGTTCAGAAATTTACTGAAATGGAATATGATTGGCATCAATTAATTTATTATCTTATGTTTTCTTGCTGATGGGTTTCCTCTCTGGAAAGTGTCCTTGTCTGAGTTCCAGTCCACTGGTGTCCAGTCAGTCTATCGTACTTTGCACCAATGGCTGGTATACTTGGGTGAAAATGGGTACTGCTGATACAGGAGATTAGAGTCAAGATAAACTGACTGGAAACACACAGCAGGCCAGGCAGCATCTGAGGAGCAGGAAAATCAACATTTCGGACAGGAGCCCTTCATCAGGGCCTTTCCTGATGAAGAGATTTAGCCTGAAACGTCAGTTTTCCTGCTCCTCAGATGCTGCCTAACCTGCCGTGTTTCCAGCACCACACTAATCTTGACTGTTATACATAGAGTCAGTTTGCTCAGTTGGTTGGATGGCTGGATCGCCCTGCAATTCTCATGGTCAACCCACCTAGCCTGCACATCTCTGGACGCTATGACAATTTAGCATGACCAATCTACCTAACCTGCATGTCTTTGGATAGTGGGAGGAAGACAGTGCATCCAAAAGATGGTTGGTTTGCAATGTAAAATGACAGCAACAACATGGGTTCAATTCTGGCTCTGGCTGAGGCCCTGCCTTCTCAATCTTGCCCTTTTCTTGGGGCACGGTGACCCTCAGGTTAAACACACTGCCAGTCATCTCTCTTGAATGAGGGAACAGTTCTTTGGTCCAATCGGACTGTAGTGACCTTACCTTTATTTTTGATGTGTAAATCTTTCGGTACCTGCAGAGTATTTAGTCTTTAAGGAAATAATAGTTATTGCTGTCATCTGGTCATCATCTGACTTGATCACACATTTCCAGCAAGGGGACATCTTATAGCTATCAGGAGCAGGAATATGGAGTGATTTTCATCCCCCCCTGAACTCACTGGGGTCAACATAAACAAAGAGACTGAACTTTACCAGTGAAGGTTGTGTTCCTCCTTTTCAACATCCTCATCTGTCTCCTGAGAAGGCGGCTGCTGCTCTCCCAGCTGTTCAGTGTCCATCTCACACCTTCTTTGCCTGCTCCAGTCATCACTTTGCCAGCTGTCAGGATAAAACAATTATCCACCCCTTCAGATCATAAGTTCTACACCGGCTGATGACAACTTTGCGATGGTGCCCCAGGATATCCTCAGCCCGCAGTAGCAATACAGAACTTCTCTTATGACATGATGGTTGTGTACTTGTGCATCCGCGTGTTATAAAACATTGCACTTTAGAAACAGTGTTTAAAGCGTTGGTGATGTTATCAGTTTACGGTCAACACACATGTGTGTACTTTAGACACAGTGTCCCCAATTTGTCAATTGTGTTACAGCGAATTTGTGTTGATGAAACACGCGTTATTGCAGAATGACCAGTACACCTCACTCATCTGGAGGAAATGGAATTAAGGACAATAGACTGAATTTCCTCAACCTCATCCTCCTTACCAGGCTGTCACCTGCACCAGCGTCAGGTAAAGGTTTTTTGGAAGGAATTGGAAGTTGCTGCTGGTTCAGGGCTTGCTAGTATTATCTGTTTCTCTTCAATTTCACTTGTGGCTTCATTGTACCACAGCCATAGTGACAGCCAGTGTTGAGGTACATTAGCCTCAGTTCTAATGAACCTGTGTGGTGGGGATATCAAAAACAAAACAAATTCTTTTGTAATGTGAGTGTTCAGCATTCAGATTGTACTCAACTTAGAGTTTATCATAGTCCTCCAGACAGTGGGGCGTGGAGAACTCTAACAGGGAAGGTCATGGATTGTGTCAACATGGACATTCAACATGCTGTGTAAATATGATGGGAGTTTGTAGGTATGGTAGGATTACTAAAACCTTGCCTATTGTCAAAATGCATCCATCACTCAAGAAATGCAACATTGTGTGTAAGAGCTTTGTTGATAAATAGTTACTGTTCACGTTGCAAGGCAATCAGTTCTATTGCTCTGCACTCCCATCGAAGGTGGCAACGTTCGATGACCACCCTCCCCTTGCAGTAACACATGTCCTTCATTACACTATGGTCTCCCATCTTACCTGCTGAGTTGTTTCTGTCATTATTATTGCCCCTTCTGCATCCCACCATGCTTCATCCCAACTTTCCTACCAAAGCATTGGCCCCTGACGATCTGCTTTGACTGGTTGCGTTGAACCGATAGGACCAGCCATGACACACTCCCTGGATGTAATGATTTGGGACCCCTGATCCTGATTGTTGTCTCACCTTATCAAGGCTATTGGACTGAAATCAAATGCTGTTCTTGACTGCCTGTAGCAGGACCCCTGACTGATGACAGTTCTTTTGACTTGATTGAGGACTAGAATCAATTCAGTGCAGGTAGAGGTCATTTGATCCATCAAGCCTGCATAGACTGTCTGAAGACCATCCCACTCAGCCCCTCCTCACCCTATTCTGCATATCCCATGGCTAATCTAGCTAGCCTGGACAATCCTGGACACTATGGGCAATCTTGCATTGCCTTCCAAGCACATCTTTGGAATGTGGGAGGAAACCAGAGCAAGCCCATGCAGACACTGGGAGAATGTGCAAAAACCACACAGACAGTCACCCAAGGCTGGAATCGAACTTGGAACTCTGGTGCTATGAGGCAGCAGTGCTAACCACCGTACCACCAGGCTACCCTACTCCAATTAGATTTGAGACATGGTCATTTAGTTGAAGCACATTTTGACTGTTGGCTGCGTAAACTGCCAGCACATTCTGTGCCAAATAACAACATGCCCACCTCCTGAACTGATCACTGCTGAGAACCCAAATTGTCTGGCCTTGTGCCAGCTCCAAAAGGCAAGGCAAGACAGAGCCACTGTGTGTCTTCAAGTTTTGATTGAGGCAACAACGTGCAAAAAGACAAGTCAAAGCAAGGCAGAGATGCTATGAGCATCCAAGTAAGTGTGAGAAATGTTGTGAAAGCAAGCAAACAGCCCTGAGGAACACCTTGCTCTGACTCGTGAGGTGAGAGCCAGGGTCTGCGTGTAAAGTGGTCTGACAACAGCATAACAACGAAAGGGGGCAAAGTCCTCCAAAGTGCAGCAGGAAGTCTTAGGGCAGCATGGTGGCTCAGTGGTTTGCATTGGTGCCTCACACCGCCAGAGACCTGGGTTCAATTCCCACCTCAGGTCTGTGTGGAGCTTGCACATTCTCGCCATGCCTGCACGGGTTTCTGCCGGGTGCTCTGGTTTCCTCCCACAATCCAAAGGTGTGCAGGTTAAGTGAATTGGCCATGCTAAATTGCCTCTAATGTTCAGGGAAGTGTAGGGTAGACAAATTAGTCAGGAGTATATATAGTATGGGGGACTGGGTCTGGGTGGGTTACTCTTCGGAGGGTCAGTGTGGACTTGTTGGGCGAAGGGCCTGTTTCCACACTGTAATGATTCTATGATTCTAAGTGGAGAATGTGAGTTGGAGGTGTGCCATGATAATGTGGTGAGGCTAGTGGACGTGATGTCAGTTGCTGTGGGTGAAGGATGCAGAGGCCACTGACCGTGGAAGGTGCTCTGAGGCGTTCAGGAATTCCTGGCCACGCTGGAGGTCCAGAAGAATAAGCAGTGTACAGGAGCTGCCAGTTACCTGCCCTGGCTTTCACGCCAGGAATTTTCACACTCTACCTTCTCTCCGTCACATGACAGATTAGGAAACTGCCTATAAATGAGGCAAACTTAGGTACAATGAAATGAAAATACGTCTTGTCACTCAGGAACAAAAGTCTTGCCTCACCAGTCAAACCCAGGCAGGAAATTGGGCAATTTGTTTTAAATTTTGAGGAGGTCATTTTTTTTCAATTTCACCATATTTTCCCAACTGATTCAACAATGCCCATGTTGTTCAGAGACTGGGAGAAATCTGCCCTCGGTATCAAACCGATATCATCTCCTGTTCATAAAGTTTTGCACCTTGTGGCGTGAATTCACCAAACATCGCTCGTCAACTTTAATTTTATTATTCTCATTCGCATGAAAATTGAGACATTTGAGAGAAGGATCATTTGGATGGAAATAAAGTGCAAGGGTATGGAAAAAAACTCAGTGATTGTCTTGGTAATGATGCCGTGTGGAGAGACAGCACTGACATGGTCAGCCGAATGTCCTTCTTTTACCTATAAAAGTTTTATGATTCTGTAGCAGAATGCAAGCAGGCCAATGGTGTTGCATACTTTATATATTGGATCTATTTAGAGATGACACTGGTCTCTATGTGTTTTGTGGCTCTTGCTTTCAGTACTTCAAAGTGTCAGCTCCATGCTTTTGCCCCAGCTCCCAGCTTGTTTACCTTTCCTGAGTTCACTCCCAGGCTTTGCCTAACCAGCTCAATGATCATCAATCAGTTGTCAAAGTTAAAAATCACACAACACCAGGTTATAGTCCAATAGGTTCATTTGGAAGCACTAGCTTTCAGAGCGATGCTCCTTCATCAGGTGGTTGTGGAGGTTAAGATCATGTTCACAGAAATTATAGCCAAAGGAATGCCCCAATGAAGGAGGGGCGCTCCGAAAGCTAGTGCTTCCAAATAAATTTGTTGGACTATAACCTGGCGTTGTGTGATTTTTAACTTTGTACACCCCAGTCCAACACAGGCACCTCCATGTCAGTTATCGGGCACATATAATCAAAAAAGATCGGACACTGCAATTTGCACTCTGCACCATAAAAGGGTTAGGATGAAAGTTCTCATAATGAACATCCATTGGTTGAAAAATGCGACTATGGGCAGGTAGTCTTGTAAACTCTTTAGAGCAGGATCGATACCTGCCAGCTGGTAGCCATCTACCTGACCTCTCAACTCAGATTACATAGAACATAGAATAGTACAGCAGAGTACAGGCCATTCCGCCTGCAATGTTGTGCTGACCGTTTGTCCTACTCTAAGATCAAACTAACCTACATACCCTTCATTGTACTAACGTCCATGTGCCTAGCCAAGAGTCACTTAAATGTCCCAAATGTATCTGACTCTAATACCACCACTGGCAGTGCATTCCAAGTACCCACCACTCTCTGTGTAAAGAACCAACCTCTGTCATCTCACCTAAACCTTCCTCCAATCATCTTAAAATTATGCCTCCTTGTGGTAATCATTTCTACCCTTGGAAAAAGTCTCTGGCTATCCACTCTATCTATGACTCTCATCATCTTGTACACCTCTACCAAATCACCTCTCATCCTTCTTTGCTCCAATGAGAAAAACCCTGGCTCCTTCAAATTTTCTTCATAAGACATGCCCTCCAGTCCAGACAGCATCCTGGTAAATTTCCTCCACATCCTTCTAAAACTTCCACATCCTTCCTATTATAAGGTGATCAGGGCAACTGAGTTTAAGAGTCACAAGGTTATGCTGCAGCATATCCTTGTGACTCTTAAACTTAGTTGCTCTGCTAATAAAAACCAGTATGCCATATGCCTTCTTAACAACTTGTGTGGCAACTTTGAGGGATCCCAACACCCCTCTGTTCCTTCTTACTGCCAAGAATCCTGCCTCTAATCCTGTAATCTGCATTCAAGTTCAATCTTCCAAAATAAATCACTTCATACTTTTTCAGGTTGAACTCCATTTGCTACTTCTCAGCCTAGCTTTGCATCCTGTTAATGTCCCTTTGTAACCTACAACAGCCCTCCACACTATTCACAACTCCACCAACCTTCATGCCATCAGCAAACTGACTAACCCACCCTTCTACTTCCTCATCCAAGTCATTTATAAAATTCACAAAGGCAGAGGTCCCAGAAGAGATCCCTATGGAATACCACTGGTCACCAAGCTCCAGGCTGAATACTTTCCATCTACTACTACTCTCTGTCTTCTATGGCCCAGCCAATTCTGTATCCAGACAGCCAAATTTCCCTGTATCCCATGTCTCCTTACTTTCTGAATGAAAGATTGATGGAAGATATTTGGAATTTTAAATAGAGTTGGAATATAAGACCATAAAACCATAAGACGTAAGAGCAGAAATTTGGCCATTCAGCCAATCGAGTCTACTCCGCCATTCATTCATGGCTGATAAATTTTTCAACCCCGTTCTCCAGCTTTCTCACCGTAACCCTTGATCCTCTTGATACTCAAGAAAGGGTTCAGAAATGTTTTGCAAGGAGGTTGCAGGTTGGAGGGTTTGAGCCATGGGGAGAGGCTGAACAGGCTGTGGCTATATTCCCTGGAGCGTCAGAGGCTAAGGGGTGACCTTACAGAAATTCATACAATCATGAGGGGCAAGGATAGGGTCAATACCAAGGTCTTTTCCTCAGTGTAGGAGAGTCCAAAACTAAAGGGCATAGGTTTAGGGTGAGAGGGGAAAGATATAAAAGAGACATAAGGGGCAACGTTTCATATAGAGGGTGGTGCACGTATGGAATGAGCTGCCAGAGGAAGTGCTGGAGACTGGTACAATTACAACATTTAAAAGGCATCTGGATAGGTAAATGAATAGGAAGAGTTTGGAGAGATATGGGCCAAATGCTAGCAATTGGACTAGATTAATTTAGGATGTCTGGTCGGCATTGTCATGTTGGACTGAAGCGTCTGTTCTGTGCTGTATAACTCTATGACTCTGAACCTCTAATGAGAACAAAGGGTGGGGAGAAAGCATAGGTTTAGGGTGAGAGAGGAAAGATATAAAAGAGACCTATGGGGCAACGTTTTCACGCAGAGGGTGGTACGTGTATGGAATGAGCTGCCAGAGGAAGTGGTGGAGTCTGGTACAATTGCAACATTTAAGAGGCATTTGGATGGGTATATGAATAGGAAGGGTTTGGAGGGATATAGGCTGGGTGCTGGCAGGTGGGACTAGATTGGGTTGGGATATCTGGTCAGTGTGGACGGGTTGGACTGAAGGATCTGTTTCCATGCTGTACATCTCTATGACTCTATGACTCTAAAGCAGGAACAGGGTACTGCATTGGATGATCAGTCCCAATCATATTAAATGGTGGAGGATACTCAAAGGGATACATGGAGTACTCCTTCTCCTATTTTCTATATTTATAGGCTAACTCGCAAGGCTCATACATCAACAGATAGCCACTGGGGTGAAGATTAGGGGATTGCTTTTACACTTGGGGGTCATCATGAGAGAAAATTGGGAGAATGGTTGTGAAACAGATGAGAATGCAAGAACTTTTTCAAAAAAATGATAAAGCAAGCTCTGCCTTTTATTCATTCAAAAACTAAAGGTTTCATTTCAGACCCAAACTTTTGTATAATTCATTGCTCCCAATGCTTTAAAGCATCTAAGTAGGAAACCAAACAACAGACATCTTATCCTTTTAGTTGAAGATTTTCTTTTCTGCTACAATTTTACAAAAGTAAAATTTGTAATACCTGTACAGATCGGTATTAAATTCTATTAAAAAAAACTAAGGCTTACTAGCACATTCTTATGTCAACAAATGTCAACTTCTATGACTAAAGAATGAAGAATCTATCTGTCTGAGCCTCAAAGTAAACATTACCCTGCTGGGTTTTTTGGCATGCATTTAGACCACCCCTCCAGAGAGAAATTAGATCTCAAGTTGAACTCGCCGATAAAAAAGAAACAGCTGTTAAAACATTCAAAGAGTCGACCTATTTCATGCAATTGTTTCATGATATGGCTTGTGTGCTGACTTTATTAAGAGTTCTACTGCAGAATCCAGAGAGACAAAGTGAACTGAAGTATTCATGTTCACATATTGCAACTTTGCTCATCCCTTATATGTCAATGTTTAAGAGAATGTCGCTATGCAGAAATCTCTGCCAGCTGGATGAGTTTAAATGGAGCTTATTCAATTGATAATGGATTAATTTACAAAATCAGATCGGTTTATGATATTGCCTTGTGCTTGTGAAAGAACCCAGTCTTCCAGCTACTATGCAATAAAACCCTGTCAAAAGACGTACTAATTTGATCTTTTTAGGCAATAAATGAAATTCAATGTTAAAAGTGCAGACCGCTGCCTAATGTGGAAAATCTGAAGCACATATATTTCAAACAGTAACAAAATTTGTTCATAAATTAAATTACCTTGACCATATACGGTGTGAGTGGCTAAAAGAGACTTGATAATGGAGAGGAGTCCATCGAGTAAAATCGAGTGCATTTGGGAGAGGAGAGGAGAAAATAAAGAAGGCCCTTGTATGGAATTTCTAAACTTAGAGACATTAGGAGAAAAGTGAAGATAATTCAGATAACATTAGTTTTCAATTAAGATTTTAAAATCTTCCTGAGACTTGTTGAGGGTATTTTTGAATTTTTATTAATTGCATCATTTGAACAGTTCACAGTATCACTAAGATTGTTATGACAGCCCTGTATTCATCGAACACTAGGGTTTCTCTTCTGTCTTGAACTGACTAATGGCCTTCATGTACTGAACGCTCACTTATCTCCAAGGGAGGTCATTACTGGCCAACACCCTGGGGGCTGAGATACCAAATGACAGATCAGTTGCATCTTCAGCTGGCTACAAGATGCAGAGAAAGGAAGACAAACGTGCATTCTTGTCTGAGTTACTAACCCCAGAGTTTAAAGAGATGGAAAAAGCAAAAAAAAATCTTTCTGTGATTCAATAAAGTTCCCCTTAGATGCCGTTTAAATTGTGTATTTGTCCGGAATGCTTCATTGCCTGATAATGGCTGAAATCACAGAGGGAGTCTGCCTCCACTGAACCGTATAGAGCAAAAAGAGGCAAAATAAATTACAAAGTGTAAAGTACTATCTAAATAAAGTCTTTCTCCACTAAAGTTAATATAAAATGGCATTTTCCCCAAGTAATTGAGATTTATTACAACCACATAGCCTCTATACACACTTATTAAAATCCAATAAATTGTAAGAATTCGGGTGTATAGTTATCAGTTGTAGTCAGCACAAAAAACGTTAGAGCTTAGAAATAAAGTAGAACCAGTTCCTTGAAAGAATCAGAAGTACTACAAATAAACAAACTTGTCAGAAAAACTGCATTATACTTGTTAGCTGTTTTTGTGACTAAGATACTGATTAAAGCTTTTAACAGCTCAAACTTCCTGCACAATTAGTTTATTTCAAATGTCTTCACAAACGTTTACATTGTCCCAGTATTTACCGAGAAATTAGAGAGAGAGCGAGAATATATTAGAAATGATCAAAAAACAAACAAACCAGCAGTTACTTCAGAAACGGAGGTAGATATTTGATTAACTAATCAAACTTAGAGAAATTAGAAATCTCAAACTGTATGGATTTCATCCATGTCAGAAGAAGCTGAGTGATAGAAGTGGCACAATTAATTGTGAATTAAAAAATCATTTGAAAAACAACTTGTGCCACAGGGTTAGCGGACAGCTAATGTGAATCCTGTATTTTAAAGAAAAATAGAACAAATCTGGAGAACAATAGCCCAGTAAGCATAATGCTGATAATGGGAAGATAATGAATTCTTATATATAGAATGGTACAATGTAAAGACCATGTCATTTTAATTTTTTGTTTTTTTCAAATTGTAGACAAAATGAAAAACAAATTATTTTAAAATTTTGCTGCATGGTTTGATGATCATTTGATAGTTGATGTTAACACTGTTTTGTACAACTACCAGTTAAATCAGTGTTTGCAGATGAACTGGAACTGAATGGGTTACGTACTGCTGGATCTTTGTATGGAAACAGGTAGCTGATTGGTTTATTGTCTAGTGACCAGTTAGAGAACATAGGATTTTCAATTGTTGACAATCACATGATTGGTTGTCAGGTAATTGAGGAGCTTGGGGCTGGGAACAAAATAAATAGAAGTCATCAGGTCTCCACTGAACTGAAACTCTCTCTCTGTTCTCTGCATTAAACACTTTAAACCTTGTTAATTTTTCCTTCAGTAGTTGTTGTAAGCAGTGACTTTAAATTAATAAATCAAAGATGTTTTTATAAAGGAACAAGCTAACCTGAGTGTCTTGTAAACCAATGGGAGCATTCAGAGAAGGATGACTGAGAAGTGCCATTCTGACCTGCATAAGCATCATCTCACTCTTGTAAACAAGAACAGCTGGATATTATTTTAATTATTTCCCTCTGTCCATATACCAGTTTTATCGTGTGTGTGTGTGTCTGTCTGTAGACAGGACTTTGATTTGTATAGTTATGAGCTCATGGTTCATAATAGTTTAACTGTGGCTAGAGTATAATTCGTTGTAATAAACAGTAATTCTTGTTTGGTACAGAAAACTGGAGCACACTTTCTGTCAACCTGGGTCTGAAAGTTAGAGAAATTAGGGATTATGTGTATACTTTTAAAGATCATTAATTTTTGTGATGACTTCAGAATGAGCAGGGCTTGATTTCCAGTGCATTACTCCAATGAGTCATGACAATGAAAATATAATAAAGAACAGTTGGCATGCATGACAGACTAATACCTGGAATGAGGAAATTGTCTTATGATGAAAGATTGGACAGGCTAGGCCTGTATCGTCTGGTGTTTCAGAGACAGAGGTGGCTTAATTGAAACAAATAAGTTCCTGAGGGACTTGACCGGCTGGATGTGGAAAGGATGTTTCCTCTTGTAGGAGAATTGAGAGCTCGGGATCATAGTTTAAAATATAAGGAAGTGCCCATTTTTTTTTCTCTGAGAGGTTATGAGTCTTTGGAATTCATTTCCTCAAAAGACAGTGGATGCATAATATTTGAATATTTTTAAGGCAGAATTAGACAGGTTCTTGACTATCAAGGGGGTGGAAGATTATCAGATGAATTTCAAAGATGTAGAGTTGAGGTTAAAATCAGATCAGTTATGGTCGTATTGAATGGTTTAGCAGGCTAGAAGGGCTGAGTGGACTGCTTTTGTTTCTTGCTCATATTGTGATGATACTATGGCTTTCAGAGGTGTATTTCATCCTTTTTTTATTGAAGAAAGGTTGAGACAGAGGTGTCGAGCATTCTGCTCCAAGACAATAATGTAAGCAGCTTGTGGGGCCAGGGTTTGTTTTAAGCTGGAACAATAGAGGCAGCCTGAAAGGGTGGGGTCAAGCTCTCCCAGAGCCATGGTTTTCAGTTTTAGCTTTCAAAACCTGTTGGGGTTGTGAAAGCTGCTACATCTCTCTCTCTCTTTGCTCCAACTAAAAGCTTGGATTCTCTTTCTGCTGCCGGAATTTCATGTGAGACTATCAATGTTACTGAATTCACCTTTGCCAAGGGTGAGCTTATGGGATGTTGCTACATTGGAACTGTTAATGAGTAGTTCATTATTTTGTGAAGTATTTCTATGGAGTTACAGTTCTTTTCTTTGGTTTTTAGTTTGTCTGTATCTTAACTATAGTGTATGAATAAAGTATGGTTTGTGTCGTGAATGGTAGCTAACAAACCGAATTACATCCAGAAGGCAAAGACTGGCACTTGCTTTTAAAATAGGAGAAGGTTGGGGTGTAGGCTATCTCCTTGATATGTTTTGAGAGGAATCAAAAAATGTAAGTCATATTTGACCAATGTTTTGAATTCTTTGAAGTAACAGAAAAGCTAGTTAATGATTATGTTTTGGATGTAATATATTTGAATATCGAAAAGTCTTTTGCCTGCAGTAACTGTACAATTAATATAAGAACATCTGGAGTCAGGATTTGGGTGGCAGATGGATAGCAAGCTGTTTATAAAATGGAAAACTGAAGCAGTGTTAAAAGAAAATTATTTTGCCTGACCAAAGGTATAAAGCTGTGGCCTGATTGGAATGGCACTGTGTGGACTTTGCTTACCATTTACAAATATTTGGCACTTGGAAATTGGAAATACGATTTAATGATCTGCAAAAGTTACCAATTTTGGAGATGTAACTAATACAGAAGAGAATTGTGTCAAAACACAGCAAGACAAGAATACGCCTACAGAGTAGGCTCATTGTTGATAAATTAATTTCAATAAAGTGAAGTGTTATGTGGTACAGGTACCTATTGATAAGAAGAATAAATTTGGAAAATAAAGTTCTACAGGAGTGTACAGATACACAAAATAGCGAAAGTAACATTGTAGGTTTATAATGGACATAAAAATGGAAATTAAAACATTAACTGGGGATAGTATAGACTGCAGATGCCAGATTTGATAAAATGTGGAGTTGGAAAAGTATAGCTAGTCAAACAGCATCAGAAGAGCAGGAACGTCGATGGGAAAGGGTGGAGTGGATAGGTGAGAAGGAAGATGGACAGGATAGGTCAGGTCTAGGAAATGGGGAGGAGAAGGAGGGCTGGATATGAGATGAGGGGAGAACTTGAAGATGGTGAAGTCTATGCTGAGGCCACTGGCCAAAATATTAACATTCTATTTCAGATAGAATTGAAAAACAATAAGTTATCTATGATGTAGAGAGCTTCTGTTGGACTGCACTGGGATGTTCTTGAACAATTCTGATCTCCATATTCTCTTGTGACCAAGAATAAATTTCTTCCAGTGTTGAGAGTGTGGTGTTGGAAAAACACAGCCGGTCAGGCAGCATCCGAGGAGCTGGAGAATCGACATTCGGGCATAAATTCTTCATCAGGAACAGCTCTTGCCCAAAACGTCAATTCTCCTCGTCGGATGCTGCCTGACCTGCTGTGCTTTTCCAGCACCCCACTCTCGACTATGATCTCCAGCATTTGCAGTCCCCACTTTCTCCTAATAAATTTCTTCCACTCCAGAGTTGTGGTTTCTGAAGAGACTAAACTCTCCAAAGCTTTACATAAGGGGGCAGTTGGTGTTTAATGAGGTGGGTGAGTTGTGCTCAAATTTTCATATGCTGAAATGTTTGTACTTTTCCTGAACCTGATCTTGTCAAAAGTGAATGGCACCTTTGTGGATTTTTGTATGTTTCTCATCTCCATTCTCCTGCCTTCTCCCTGTAACGTTTGATACTTTCACTCATCAAGAATCTGTCTCTGTTTTAAGTAACTTAATGATTTAGCCTCCACAGCCTTCTGTAGCAATGAGTTCCACAGATTTTCAACGCACTGGCTGAAGAATTTCCTCCTCACTTCTCACAATATTCCAAATGTGATCTGACCAGAGCCTTATACAGCATCAGCAGTCCGTCCATGTTCTTGTATTCTAACCCACTTAAAGTGAATGCTGACATTGTATTTGCCTATCCAACTGCCCACTGAACATAAGTGTAACTCTTAAAAGAATCCTGAACGAGGACTCCTAAGTCCCTTTGTGTTTCAGATTTCTGAAGCCTTTCTTCATTTAGAAAATAGTCCACATCTCTGCACTTTTAAACAAAGAGCATAACCTCACACTTTCCCACATATTCAGATCCAAGATGGCAGTGGTGTACGATTCCTCAGCTGGAGCACATCAGCTACATCCATTTCTTTTCTTTTATTTCTCTCCTCTTTTTCTCTTTTGTTCTTTTCTCCTCTTCTTTCTTCTCAGTGACATTCTGAACCCTGGCCTTGGAGTCCCAGCCTCATAGCGAATCTGGTGTGGCGATCTCTTGGCTCAGTGTGGTGATCTCTGGGCTCAGTGTGGCGATCTCTCGGCTCAGTGTGGCGATCTCTTGGCTCAGTGTGGCGATCTCTCGGTTCGATGTGGCGATCTCTCGGTTCGATGTGGCGATCTCTCGGCTCAGTGTGGCGATCTCTCGCTCGGTTCGATGTGGCGATCTCTCGGCTCAGTGTGGCGATCTCTCGGTTCGATGTGGCGATCTCTTGGCTCAGTGTGGCGATCTCTGAGCTCAGTGTGGTGATCTCTCGGTTCGATGTGGCGATCTCTCGGCTCAGTGTGGCGATCTCTGAGCTCAGTGTGGTGATCTCTCGGTTCGGCGTGGCAATCTCTCAGCTTAGTGTGGTGATTTCTCGGCTCAGTGTTGCGATCTCTCGGTTCAGTGTGGCGATCTCTCGGCTCGGTGTGGCGATCTCTCAGCTCAGTGTGGCGATCTCTCGGCTCTGTGTGGCGATCTCTCGGTTCAGTGTGGCGATCTCTCGGTTCAGTGTGGCGATCTCTCGGTTCAGTGTGGCGATCTCTCGGCTCGGTGTCGCGATCTCTCGGCTCTGTGTGGCGAACTCTCGGCTCTGTGTGGCGAACTCTCGGCTCTGTGTGGCGATCTCTCGGCTCTGTGTGGCGATCTCTCGGCTCGGTGTGCCGGTCTCTTGGCTCTGTGTGGCGATCTCTCGGCTCGGTGTGCCGGTCTCTCAGCTTGTTGTGGTGATCTTTCAGCTTAGTGTGGTGATCTCTCAGCTCGTGTGGTGATCTCTAAGCTTGGTTTGGTGATTCTAAGCTCAGTGTGGTGATTATAAGCTCGTTGTGGTGATCTTAAGTCTCTGTGTAGCATTCTCTCGGCTGAGTGTGGTGATCTCTCAGCTCTGCGTGGTGATCATTGCTCAGTGTGGTGATCATTGCTCAGTGTGGTGATCTCTTGGCTCGCTATAGTGATTTCTTGACTCGGTGTGGTGATCTCAGCTTAGTGAGGTGATATCTCAGCTCAGTGTGGTAATCTCTAGGCTTGGCGTGGTTATCTCTAGGTATGGTGTGGTGATCTCTCAGGTGTGACGATCTCTCAGCTCAGTGTGGCGATCTCTCAGCTCAGTTTGGTGATTTCTTGGCTCAGTGTGGCGATCTCTCAGCTCGGTGTGGTGATCTCTCGGTTCGGTGAGGTAATCTCTCAGGTGTGGCAATCTCTTGGCTAGGTGTGGCGATCTCTCAGCTCAGTGTGGTGATTTCTTGGCTCAGTGTGGCGATCTCTCTACTCAGTGTGGTGACCTCTCAGCTCAGTGTGGTTATCTCTAGGCATGGTGTGGTGATCTCTCAGTTTGGTGTGGTGATTTCTCAGCTCGGTGTGGCGATCTCTCTGCTCGGTGTGGTGATCTCTTAGTACAGTGTGGCAATCTCTCAGCTCAGCGTGGTGATCATTGCTTGCTGTGGTGATCTCTTGGCTCACTGTGGTGATCTCTTGGTTCAATGTGGTGATCTCTAAGCTTGGTGTGGTGATCTCTTGGCTCAGTGTGGTGCTGTCTTGATTCAATGTGGTGATCTCTAAGCTTGGTGTGGTGATCTCTTGGCTCAGTGTGGTGATCTCTTGGCTCAGGGTGGTGCTCTCTTGGTTCAATGTGGTGATCTCTAAGCTCAATGTGGTGATCTCTAAGCTCAATGTGGTGATCTCTAAGCTTAGTGTGGCGATCTCTCAGCTCAGTGTGGTGATCTCTTGGTTCAATGTGGCGATCTCTCAGCTGAGTGTGGCGATCTCTCGGCTCGGTGTGGTGATCTCTTGGTTCAATGTGGCGATCTCTCAGCTGAGTGTGGCGATCTCTCGGCTCGGTGTGGTGATCTCTCAGCATGGCGTGGTGATCTCTTGGCTCAGTGTGGCAGTCTCTCGACGGCCTGGCCTAGCAGTCTCTCAGCAGTACAGCCTGGTGGTCTTTCAGCCTTGCTTGCCCTCAGTGTGGATGTCTGGTATTGAGATGATTCCAGAGCAGTGTCCCAGGCTCAAAAAACTTGAGATGAAACCTGGTGCAATTTGGAGGCTAGGAGCAGGCGTGGACTGGGTTGGAAGGAGTGTTATTCTGAACAATTTTTTTTTGTTTTTCCAGTGTCTTTTCAATAAGAATTTGTACTTGAGAATCTGTACCTTGGTACCTTTGTACCAAAGATGGCAGCGCAAGTGGCGACTTGTAAACTTTTCACAGTACTTATTCGAATACATGTGACAATAAAACTAATTCTTACAGGATTCTAATATTGTATTCCCTCTGCCACTTCTTTGCCCACTCTCCAAGCCTGTCCAAGTCCTCTGCAGCCTCCTCAACACTACTTGTCCCTCCACCTATCTTTATGTCATCTGTATACTTAGTAACAATGCCTTTAGTTCCTTCTCCCAGATCATTAATGCATAATGTGAATAGTTGTGGTGCCACCACTGACCCTGCAGAATTTCACTAGTTACCAGCTACCATTCCGAAAAGGACCCCTTTACCCCAACTCTCCATTTCTACCAGTCAGCTAATCCTCTATCCATGCCAGTACCTTGCCCCTAACACCATATACTCTGACTTAGCAGCATCTTGTGAAAGATATTTTGGATTTCCAAATAGTTCACATCCACTGTCTTTTCTTTGTCTAACTTACTCATAACTCTCTCAAAGAATTCTATCAAATCTGTAAGGCATGACCTCCCCTGGATGAAGCCAGGCTGATTCAGCACTATTTCACCATGCACTTCCAAGTAGTCCACAATCTCATCCTTAATAAGGGACATTAAAATCTTCCCAATGACTAAGGTCAGGCTAACCGGTCTATTGGTTCCTGTCTTCATGCCTCCCTCCCTTCTTAAACAGTGATGTTACATTAACCACTTTCCAACCCTCTGGGATTCTCCCTCCTTCCAGTGATTCCTGAAAGATCACCACCCATGCCTCTTCATTCTCCTCAGCTGTCTCCTTCAGAACCCTGAGGTGTAGTCCATCTGGCCCAGATAATTTATCCTCCTTCAGACCTTTCAGCTTCCCCAGCACTTTCTTCTTAGTGATGTTCACTACACTCACCTCTGCCCTCTGACTCTCTTGAAGTTCTGGAACGTTGTTTGTGTCTTCCACCATGAAGACTGATACAAAGTATCTCTGCAATTCCTCTGCCATTTCTTTGTTCCCATTAATAAGTTTTCAGGCCCAATTCTCAGCAAGATCATCTCTTGCTTCTCTATTACTGCTTACCCTCATATTTCATCTTCTCCCTCCCCATCCCCCCTATTGTTTTTAAGTTATCTCTGCTGGTTTTTAAAGGCTCCCCATTCCTGTGGCTTCTACTAATCTTTGACACATTTGCATGCCTTTTCTTATACTTCTATGCTGTCCCTGACTTCCCTTTTCGGACATGGTTGTCTCTCCCTCCCCTTTCCTGAAGAAGGGCTCATGCCCGAAACGTTGATTCTCCTGTTCCCTGGATGCTGCCTGACCTGCTGCGCTTTTCCAGCAACACATTTTCAGCTCTCCCTCTCCTTAGTATGTTTTTTCTTCCTTGGAATGAATTTCTGCTGTTTCTCCTGGATTATCCCAAGAAACTCCTGCTCCAGCATTTTCCCTAATACGATCTTCTTCCAATCAACTCTGGCCAGCTCCTCCCTCCTGTCTTTCTAGTTACCTTTACTCAATTGTAATGCTGTTAACATCTGATTCCAGTTTCTCCCTCTCAAACTGCAGGATAAATTTTGTCATATCATGTCACTGCCTCCTGGAATTTTCTTCACCTTAAACTCCCCAATCAATTCACCAAATCCTGAACTGTATGTTCCCTAGTGGGCTCTACCACAAACTGCTTAAAAAAAATCATGCTGTAGACATTTCACAAATTCCTTTTCTTGGAATCTACTACCAACCTGATTTTCCCTGTCCACCTGCATATTGAAGTCTCCCATGATTATTATAATAGTGCCTTTCTTACATGCCTTTCTATTTCCTGATTTATTTTCTCCTTTACATCCTGCCTACTGTTGGAGGCCTGTACCCAACTCCCACGAGGGCCATTTTAGGAGTTATGTGACAGGCATGTGGACAATATGGCTCACGCAATACAACTGATTTACCCGTAATGAACAGCTTAATATTGATGTTGGAGTTCCTGTCCTGCCAGTGGGTTTGCAAGACGTTGCGGAGGCAAACACTGGTGATATTTCTCTTGGGATTTGAGGTGTCTGCTGAGCATTATCCATACCTTGAATGCATACAGCAGGGCAGGAAGGATGACTGAACTGCAGACCATGAGGTTTGGTGCCAGGTTTGAGATCTTTGTAATTAATCACTCTTTCCTCAGTTGACTGGATGTTGCGCTGAGATGGTGGAGGTGATATTGACATTCATTATTAATGTCTGCCCTTGCTGAGAAGACGCACCCAAGTGATGTAATGGACCCATGTTGCCCCATGGCCCATTGGGAGCAGTGTTGTGTGGTGGGAGAAGCCTGGGAGAGGTGGTTCTTCTTCTGAATGATTAGCCTCAGACTCAACTTATCGTAGCCTCTGTGAAAGCATGGGCGAAGGCTGCTGTGTGTACAGAAGCTGAAGCCCCATTGGCGTCCCACAACTGATGACAGGTTGGAGTGGTCCTAGTTCTGGAGGTGGAGGTGAGGGTGTTGCTCAGTCTCTCACTTGCTCATAGGGAAGTTTCATTCCTGTGGGAAGCATCCTGGCTGTGGTGACCAAGATACAGAGGAGCATTGGTGCGATGACATGGCTTTGCTTGACCTCAGATTGAGCACATATTTATGTCTGCGGTGGGTCTGGTGGTGGGGATCACAGTCTGCATGTCAACAAGCAGCGGGTGGAGGATGGTGACAAATTTCTGCAGCCAGCCAAATTTGAGGAAGGTGCTCTTCAATCCGTCCTGATGATATTGCTGAAGGCCATGTTCAGAGGTTTGCTGCTACTCTCTGCATTTGTCCTCGGCTCATTTTCGAGTGAAGAACAAATCTCACATGCTTTTTGATGGACAGAATCTGTATTGTGAGTCTGGCAGGAGCTCTTCAACTACTCAGAGGAAGGAATGAGAGAATGTTTGCAATGATCTTCCCTGCGGGGAGAAGCCATTTAGTTACTGCAGCACAAGGCTGTAATGTCACTGCACTAGTAATCCAGTAAACCCAGTCTCATGCTCTAGGCAAACAGGTTCGAATCCTGTCTCATTATGGGGAGTGGGCAGGGGAATGGAGTTAGGACTGACACGAGATCAGCCATATTCATAATAAATGACAGGGCAGGCGTGAGATGCTGAATTGCCGACTCCTGCCCCTCATTTTCTGATGGCGATATTTCAATTCAATAAGGAATGTATGGACTTTAAAAGTTTGCCTAATGGTGAACAAGTTACATTGTTGTAAAACCCCATCTAGTTCACTAATATCCTTAAGGGAAAGAAATCTGCCATGCTTACCTGGTTTGGCCCACGTGTGACTCCAGACCCACCAGCAATGTAGTTGACTGTTGATTGCTATGTTGGAGGGGAAATAAATGCTGACCCAGTCAGCGATGCTTACAACCTCTGAAAAAAAACAAAAAGCTAATCTACTTTCTTGAAGATGATTACAACTACAGAATTGCAGAGATCCACTGACATGTTGTCCTCCTTCTAGCTGAGGGGGATAAGGTTATGTATACATGCCAAGTATGTTACAGTGCTGCAGTTCAGAATGTGAGCGCAGTTCCCATCTGTGTTCGCAGACTTGTTGCTGTTCAACTTTTGAAAAGGTCATCCAATCATTAGAACTGATAGAGCTGCCAACATAGACAAAATCTATACCAGAGATGACAATGCTGGACGGTTGGTGGGGAGGAATAAATACTGCCATCCTTAGACAGGTTAGCAAGTTCACACTGCATGGAACCAACTGTAGTGTCTTGGATGCTTGCAGTCTGTTGGAGGACAAATTCCTGAACTGATATTACATACCATGTCAACCTCATTGAGCCCATTGATATCCAGAACTATTACAGTCTCAAGCTGAGCTTACACAACAGGTGTCTGACTTTCTACTGCAGCATTCAGATACTGAGCTGAGTTTGTGATGCAATCGCAAAGAAATCACTGATTATCAGATGCCACATCATGGCTGCAGCTAGTTTGTGATGCAGAGTGACATGAACAGTGCTGGTTCAGTGTCTGCACTGCCTGAAGTTACTGTAAATATCCCTTGTTCTCAATCTCTACCATCAGCTGAGGTGTGGTGACACTCGAGTTAATCCAGACCCACTCATCTCTCTCTAATGAGAGAGCAGCCTTATGGTCACCTGTGATTACGGTGACTTTACTATTACTTTACATGGTGTTTTGTGTCCATGAGTGGTGAAAATAGACTTAACTGCTACATCCATACTGGAAACTAAGGCCTTCAAGCTCTTTAGAAAGGTTACTGCTCAACTTTGCTGGACTCCTCCATGGGTCATGTCCACAAATGTCCTGGCTGACCTGGCAATGCACCAAGTATTTTGTTGTGCATACCCATTCACCTACACCAATAGCATGCCCCATCATCATGCTCCTCCAAATTCCATGCAACTCTCTACACAGTTGGGTCTCTGTGTTTCTCTTGTATCTTGCTCTTGTTGCACTCATATCCAGTGTCTCAAAATGTGCAGATCCCAACACTAAGCCATTCTCAGAGCTTTTGTATTTTTCATCCTTGCTGTCTACTTTCTCTTCAATATGTTGCTCTCCCGATGTTGCCACCTGGATAGGCTATTGCGTTGGAAATGTGAAAGAAGGCAGGTACAAAGTGAGGGTGGTGTTGAGAGGATAGTGAAAGGTGCTCACTTATATTATTTGCTGGTTTTAGGGCAGGAGAGATTGCGGTATGAGGAGGAAATTGAAAAAGGTGATTGGTCATGCGGATGCCATCTCTCTCTCTATTGCGGCAGCCCTGACCCTGGCCATATCCTGAGTAATGGTTACTGTAATGTTGGACAGCATCAGTGTTCAAACACCCCATCACACCTGTCCCTCACGTGTTAGACACTGCTGCCTTTCGTTGTGCACTACTGCAAAGATGGGTAAATATGTCAATCTTTGTGATGCAATCTTTGTGCGTGATGTAACTGCCACGGTTGAGTGGTTGCTAGTCAAACAAGGCATGAAACTTGTAGCAGTGCTAGCATGACGGCAAGGAGTGATTGCTAGGAATGATTTCTCAATGATAAAGATTGTAGGTAGATGAGTGATAGGGGTGTGACAGTTTAACTAGCTGTTGAGGTCATTAGTGCATTGTGTGGGATATGGCACTTGAAGCTACTGTCTCTGACGTTGAGCACTTGCTTATCGTCATTAAACTCTTTGTGCCAGTGTATCCAAGCCCTCAGGAATACCCCAGAGCCTTTTGAGAGTTACCCTGGGGACCTTTGGAGAGGGTTCATCACTCCAACTTTGCATCTCCTTGATTGAAGCCCCCAGTGTATTATCTGAATGAAGAATCTGGTCTGATGTTGTGGCACTCTTGAGTGTTTCCCAGGTCTGCAACCTACTCCAGCCACAACCCAATCTCCCCATTAAGAGGTACAGGCTGTCTTTCAGTAATGTAAACGAGCTTTAACCGGTACTAACCTCTCAAGGGATAGCAAGACCCCTGCTGAGGTGTGTAGACATTAAACTAGGTGTGAGCACGGGCTGCAAGCTACAAGCATCTCAATTAAGAGACAAAAGAGATTGGAACACTGCCTTTTTTTGAAGAAAATGGGTGTGAGTTAATCTCGGACCATGATGCCGGCATCCATTTTCAGGAACTATTGAATTAAAGCCACAGTATTAGGGAAAGAGGCAGCGAAGGGAAAACAAGCAAAAAAATATAAATAACTTGATGACCTTTGTTAAGGCTAAGATACAAAAACTGATAATGCAGAGCCATTAATCATTTCTATTTGAGGAAGAATTCATTGGCCAAAGCAAAAAAAAAATATTTGTTGCCAAATAGCTACATTCTCTACCCTCATTACAACACGGTCAATGGGAACCTGGCATTTGCACGTAATACTGGGGAGTGTAATTGTTCATAAAAGCCTGTAAATTGTATCTTAAAGAAGGAAAGATTTACTGTATACAGAACCTTTCATAAACACTGCACATTTTAAAAGCACTTTCTGAATTATTCCTGAAGGTGAGTTATTTCTGTAACATAGGAAACATAGCAGTGAGATTGTATCTTGGAGAGTTTGATCAGATCATCCCTTAAGCTTTTAAGGTCTATAGAAAACTGGCCTAATCTGTATAATTCTCCTCATTACTTAACTCTTCAAGTCCAGGTATCATTCTTGCAAACCGACATTGTTCTTCCTGCAAGGGCAATATATCCTGCTTACAGTGTGGTGCCTCAATCTGCTCTCAGTGCTCCAAATAGGCTCTAACTCGAGATATTGCATAAATGCAGCCTATATTCTGTGTTCATAAACTCCAGTCTGCTAGGCCAGCATTTCGTTAGGCTTCTTGAACATTTTCTGTACCTGTTCGTGGAATTTTAAGGGTCAATGCACCTGAATCCTTCAGTCTCTTTGGAGATTGGCTGTAATGAAGGAAGATATACTCCAGCAGATTACTGAATATAAGTATCATACAGTGAAAAAAAACATAGAATTATCAGGTCAGATTGGTTCCACAGGTTGGCACAACATCGAGGGCTGAAGAGCCTGTACTACACTGTTATGTTCTATGTTTTATGTCAGAAAGAATCCATTCAGTCCATTGTGCCTGTGCCAGCTCTTGGAAAGTGTTATCTAATTAATTAGTGCCAAACCCTTGTGGTTTCTGTATAGCTCCGAAACCATATCTATGTATACATCAAGAGTTAGTCCTGAATCATACTTTTGAGCAATGCGTTCCAGGTAACAAAACACACTGCTTAAAATAATGGTCCTCATCTCACCTCTATGTCCTGCATGGTGCTGCAGTGGTTAGCACTGTTGCCTCACAGCTGCAAGGACCTGGGTTCAATTCCAGCCTCGGGTGACTGTCTGTGTGGAATTTGTACATTCTCCCCGTGTCTGCGTGGGTTTCCTCGAGGTGTTCCACTTTCCTCCCACAGTCCAAAGATGTGCAGGTTAGGTGGATTGGCCATGGAAAATTGCCCTTAGTGTCCAGGAATGTGCTGGCCTGGTCAATTAGCTATGGGAGATGCAGGGTGTCAGGGATAAGGTAAGGTGGTGGATCTAGGTGGGATGCTCTTCAGAGGGTTGATATGGGCTGAATGCCTGCTTCCACACTGTCAGTAATCAATAATTCTAACTTGTTTGACAATAATGTTAGCAACCCTCCTGCCAGTGAAGTCAATTTCTTTTTATTTACACTGTCAATTCTCTTGAAGTTCTCCTGAAGATCAGCTGCCCACCAAAACTGCTGAGCATGATTAAATCTTTGATGGAAATGTGTTGCTGGAAAAGCGCAGCAGGTCAGGCAGCATCTAGGGAACAGGAGAATCGACGTTTCGGGCATTAGCCCTTCTTCAGGAATGAGGAAAGTTGGTCCAGCAGGCTAAGATAAAAGATAGGGAGGAGGGACTTGGGGGAGGGGCGTCGGAAATGTGATAGGTG